>NW_027529463.1:1491938-1498092 GCF_008692635.1 Crocuta crocuta | reverse complement strand
TTTTTTTTTTTTTTTTTTTTTACAGAGCTGGATGCAGGGCTCGAACTCACAAACCGTGAGATCATGACCTGAGTCGAAATCATACTCATAACCGACTGAGCCACCCAAGCGCTCCCTAAGCAATCACATTTTTTAAAACAGAGCCTTGGTGTTCTGACAAGATACTCCTCAGTATGAGGTTTTCCTAAATCCTTTAATTCAGTTGTCTTAATTTAGTCATTTTGCAATCTGACCATGGAGGACTGAATCTCATTAGCTAATCAGACTGAATCTCATTAATATTTCCTTACTTTACTTATTTTCTGTGTGATTAATTGCCTTAATTTTTTTTTTAGGCCAACAGAAAAATTGAGCAGATAGTACGAAGAGTTAAATGTACTCCCCCTCTCCCTCCACCCCAGGCACAGAGCTTTCCCTGTTATCAACATCTTAGGCTAGTGTGGGACATTTGTCACAAGGAGTGAACCAATATTGACACATTATTATCTAAACTCTACATTTTTTTTGTTATTATTCTAACAAATTGTATCAATTCTGCTCAGTTTGTTGAATCTGTTTTTTTGCAGCCCTTGTTTTGTGCACCACCTACTATGGTAAATGCTGAGAATAAAATGGTGATAACAGCTGTCTCTCTCTGTCCCTTAGAGTCTAGCAGGAGAAATAAACACCACTATGTAAATACAAGTATAGCCAGTATTTAGTAAGATCCAAGCCCACTTCTAAGTACCAAATGCTACCTCATTTAATCCTCGGACTAACACTGCTTTGGAGGTGCTTTTTTTATCCTCATTTTTTAAAATTAGGAAACTGAGGCAGAGAAAGTTTAAGCAACTTGACCAAAGTCACACAACTGGAAAGGGGATGAGCTTTGATTGGAGCCCCAGTCTCTAGAACACATGCTCTCAGTTACTTCCAAATGCTGCCTTATGGGATAATAAGACCTACAGATGAGCAAGGCCAGCTTGTAAGAGAATACAAACTACAGTCATCGTGCTCTCTATTTAACTCATATTTTATGACTTTATTTGTAGCAACATAAGGAATCATTGTCATAGCAAAGTATTTAGTACCTTCAAAAAACATCTAAATGCACAGAATTGTCTGAGTTTTTGAATTGGTCAATTTTTATTTCCATGTTTCATCATTGTTTGTCACTTTTAACCTCCACATAAAGGAGTCAATATTCAGAAAAAAAGCCAATCATGAATGTACACTCGTGACTCAAGACTCAGTGAGAGATTCAGAGATTCAAATGTGATATGGTTCTGACCATTTCCATGGGTCACACTGTGTTTATGACATGTAACAGAAAATGCCTAAAACTATACCTGCTACACACAGTCATTTTTTCCTCAATACTGCTACAGTTCCTCTACTCAGTATACAGCTGAAGTAGTCCTTTCATTGGGTGTTACCTAAGTCACAAAGAACCTTTCTTTATCAAGGTCACTATACAAAGATAAGTACAATGGATAATAATTTTATCTATGATATCTTCAAAGCAATTTCTCCATTTTGTAAGCATTTATGCTATCTTGTTGGGTTTTTTTCCCAAAGGAAGTAATAGAAGTCCCTTTATTTAAGCTAGTAAAATCTTGATAGAAAAAAAACATTTAAATCACATTGTGAGGAATGAGCAAGAGAACTGTTCATGTCTCTTTCCCCAAACTGGTAGACTAAGAAAACCATTTGGGGAAGCCACTGAAACAGTCCTCACACTGACCAATTCTAGAATAAAGGTGTGGTATATTCTCAGATGAATCAGCCTACAAAAGTGCTTTCCTATATTAGTTAAGTTAATGTACATATATTTATTTATTTCCTCACCACAGTGGTAACTCAAAAGAAAACTTATAAGCAACTAAAAACCACAGAGTTTCAGTACTGTAATATCAATAATGTACTCCCTTACAATTGAAAGCAAACATTTGAAACAACTTTACCCCTTTTCTTCCTCATTCTTTACAGATGCCTATTGTTACTGAGCAATTTTAAGCAATCGTTAACTCTAACTAAATGGATATTTTATTGATCACTGAGTTGGTGCCAGGTACCAGGTAGATTCTTTCCCTTTAATCTCACAGAGAAAAAAACATCTTACATTATAGGAAAAGTGGATTTTTTGAAAAGCAAAATACAGAAAGAAAGAAAGACAGAAAGAAAGACAGACAGAAAGAAAGAAAAAAAGAGAGAGAGAGAGAGAGAAAGAGAGAAAGAGAAAAGGACAGAAGAAAGGAAGAAAGAAAAGCAAAATACTTTATCCAATAAATGATATAAACAGTATTTGAACTCAGATCTCCCAACATCCTACCTTCTCCAACATTTCTGTTGTCCCTCAGGTGCCTCAATTAACTTTGTCTTAATTTATCTTATTTGGAATAGATATCATAGAAATATAAATAATAGAAAACAGTAGAACAGAAATAGAAATAACAGAAAATCATAGAAGGAAAATAAAAAAGACCATCTATGGAAATCAGGGAATTCCACTCAGAAATATATCAGACCCACTTCTTCCTTTCCATTGCTCTTATGTCACGTGCAAGGCCTTCAGAGCTTCTTTCTTCGATGATGAGGGCTGTGGCAGGAAACTATACTGCTGATCACCACCACCTCAGGTCCAGGTAGGGATGGCTGACTTTGAAGACAAACACAAAGGCCCCTTTTATTTAAAAGTATCATTGTTAATCACTGTGCACAAAACTGAAACAAGATTTGAACATTAGCTAGTTACAAAGTTTATAAACTTCTGCAAGAATGGTGGCTGGCTTTCACAGACTCCCTTCGGATAGGAATTGGTTTTGTTTGAGGTGGAGCTCCCTTATCACTTCCTTACCTTCAAGAACACCCTGTAGATGTTTTCCCTGTGAATGAATGAACAAATCAGGCTTGAAAATTTTATCAAGGCAAATGTGTAAGCAATTCCTAGCTCCAGGTAGACAATTTGTATCTTTAAGAAACTTCAACTAAAAAAAAGAAAAGAAAAGAAACTTCAGCTGAATTGTATTTGAAAGGCCTGTGCTTTGTCAATAACGAAGAAAAAAGTTCAATAACAGACAGTAGAAAATAAATTCACTTCTATTCAACAGACAAGAAATATTCCTTGCATGCAGACAAATGAATTTTCTCTTTATCCACTTAAAAAGATCGTTAATTCTCCCTTGGGAAGCTGACTCTCACTGAGTAGTAACAGGTTCACTTATGAACACAAAGGAAAAAAATAAAAGCAATATTCCAAACTAAAATATCTAAACCTTTTTGCCTGAAACAATAAAGACAAGTTTAGTCGGTTTAAGTTTACAAATTATGACTAGTTTAACTAGCAAAAAATTCAAGACCACATTGTTTTATCTATCATTATCTTCATAAAAGGTCAACCACAGATTATATCCTGACTTTTACTGGTAGTGATTTGGGCCACTTCATGGTAAGATACCCAGTAAATCTATGAGAATGAACTCTATGGAGCAATAAATAACTAGAGTTCTTTCTAAGGCTTAGCTCTCAGAGGTCTCCCACATTGCTCATTTAATTATATTCTTTCCCTTCATCTTTATCAAGTTTCAGAGTCCTCTGGCCTATATGTATATAATAAAAGGAAGTACTAAGGAGAGCATAGAAAAGTGTAGTAGAGTATGTGGCTATGCAAAACTGTGATACATTCCTCAAAAGTTATAGCAAATAATGCTTGACACAGTAGATTTAGAAGTCATTTTCAAGGTACAAACTAGTTTTCAGTTTTGTTAACTATAAAAATAGAGGGTTGGACTAAATGGCCAATAATGTCCTGTGTGCTATAATCTTTTTATTTAATAGTGACTGGATTCAATTCTTGGATTTGGAGCTGGTTATGAATAAAACTGCTGCTTTACTTGATCAGATTTAATCAGATTTTCATTGAAGTGCAGTGTTGAAGTAGTCATAATATTTTGGCTTTGAAAGGAAAAAACAACTTTTTAGTAACTTGAGTTACCCTAGTTGGTTTCCCTTATTGATTGCACTGCTCTCCTGCAGTTGATATAGTCATAGGCTTTAAAGCACAGCTTTGCTACCAGTCATGTCATTAGATTACCTATTACATTATCACTAAATTAATCATTAATTCCTTTCCAATATAGATATTGTTTTCAATCTACTAATAAATCACTAAAAACTTCTATTTTGTTGATGTCATTATTAAACAACATGACCTTAATCAAATAACCATGATCAAAAATAAAATTAATGTCACTACTACTACTACTACCACTACTACCACTACTACTACTACTACTACACACACACACACACACACACACACACACACACACACTCCTTAAAGATTAACCTGGTTAACATGCTATGTATCCATTGATTTGTGTTGGAGATTTTTTTAAATCAATAGTTACCATTAAAACACAGTCCATTTAAATACAAAGCCAAATGATATCAAATAGGGAGTAATAACCACTTTGACCTTGTTCTTCATCCAGTTTCTTTCCTACATATTGGATTTTAACTTTAGAGAAAGCAAATAACCACAGGTAGTCCACATACTTGTGCTAGGCATTGGACTTGCTGCTTACATACAGTTTCTTTTCATTGTATACAGTTAACTTTTCCCAATTTGGATGAAAACTTTATCTTTAGAGGAATCAATGCTAATACTTTTGATCTCTTTAAGCCACTTTATTGCCATAAATCTGATGGATTTTGATAAAGGTGGAAATAAGAAGAAGGAATAAAAGAGAAGCCAGGAAGGAGAATTTCAGGTGCTTGAGCTCACAGAGTCACAGGATGAGGAAAGTAGGAACCACTTGCCTCCAAGTCTGAGGCCCAGCAGCCTATAGTCAGGAAGAGGAAGGTCACAGAAAGAAACACTGGGACATGGCACAGAATCCATGGGTAGCAAAACTTCATTAAGCCACTCTCTGTAAAGATCTACAGAACCAGTCACCAATGTGCTGACCGATGTTTGTATCTTTGCATCAACACTGAGGTTCTGATTAATTAATGTGACTCAGAGCTTTCTAGATCTCTTCGGAAGAGTTTTACTTGCTTTCTGGAGTTAGCTGAAGGATATGTTACCTGTCCTGGAAGGCCTACCTCTCTTCAAATCCTCTGAAATTAAATTGGAATCCGCAACTGAGATATATTCAAAAAGAATCACTTTTGTATACAAAGTTAACTGTTACTTGTTCTTACAGACTTGTTTATAAGGTCAATTTTCTCTTTACACAATTGATACTTCAATTCCTGAGCAAAAGCTCAGCTGTTAAAAATCCATTTTGCATAGGAGAAGACTAAAATCTTTAATATTGTTTGTAAACCACTTCATCTTAATTTTTATGAATCATTTCAAAATATATTATTTTACATCTTATATTTACTTCCTCTTATGATGTCCTTTATTTCGCTACCAATACAAGTTCACCTTAAAAGTCAGTTATCTTGGGCAGATATTCCCACCATACAAATTTGTTATCCTTGTGTCATTCACTGATACACATTAAACCATGAGAAGTTAATGAGTGGTATCAAATAACATATGTGATTGTATCACTTTTTAATATACTTAACTCTCAATTTGCGATTACTGAAGGATTAGTAGTTTTATACTTCTGGTCCAGTCCAGCATCTTACCAATATTTCTGTGACCCAATGCCTCCCGTCTGGACTTTAAAAACTGGGAAGTTGCTTACCATCTATCATCTTAGAGCTGGGCCACAGTTACTATAGACACCTTCTGTTCTCTCTTTGTCATTTACTTTGCTGATTTTAAAAGTCTTATGTCTCTAGAGGTCAAAGCCTGAATGTTTGAGAGCATCTCTTTATAAGTTACCTTCATCTTTTTATTCCTGTCAACATGGTGATAACAATGTATCATTTCAGAAACACTCATTTTCTTGCTTAAATGGTTGGTTGGTGGTGGTGGTAGTGGTAATGTTCCTGGTGTGGACGTGTGCATAGCAGGCAGGGTTAACTTTATTATTCATTGGTTCCAACTGGCTTCTTTGAGGTCAAGTCACTGAAAAACAGCTGCTCTGGAATGGGGGAGTCTGTACCTGAGAGTGTAAGGTCAAAATCTGCCCATTCTTACAGCTACCACAACACTTTAAAGATAATTATTTATGTTTCTAGCCCTTTTGTCATTAAAATGAAGGTGTTTGGAAAG
>NW_027529463.1:1487360-1491909 GCF_008692635.1 Crocuta crocuta | reverse complement strand
GGGGAGACGTTTACCTAATGGACTACCCAGAAACAACTGAACTGGCATTTATCAAAAAATTTTAATGATATGGGAACATCTTTATGATATAATGTTGAGCAAAAAAATAAGAGACATTAAGTCGGATCTTAACTAGGTAAAGAAAAAAATCATACAAAAACCAACAAGATCTGAATCTGCCAAATTTTTAGCCTCTTAGTAGTGCATCATTTGTTTTTCTGCTTTTTTTGGACTTCCATAGATATGACCAGACTTCTGTAATCAGCATGTATTCTTTTGATTGCGTGGGGGGAAATGCTTTATAAAAAGAAAATTAAGGGGCGCCTGAGTGGCTTAGTCGGTTAAGCGTCCGACTTTCACTTAGGTCATGATCTCGCGGTTCGTGGGTTCGAGCCCCGCGTCGGGCTCTGTGCTGACTGCCAGCTCAGAGCCTGGAGCCTGTTTCAGTCTGTGACTCCCTCTCTCTCCGACCCTCCCCTGCTCACGCTGTCTCTCTCTCTCTCTCCTATAAATAAATAACAACATTAAGAAAAATTAAAAAAAAGGAAAATTAAGAATGAGTATTAATGATCATCATAATTCATATTTTAAATACTTATGCCACTTAACTTACATATATTATCATGAATCCTTATAACAAATATTGTAAGGTAAGCATCATCTCCTTATTACAGAAGGTAAAACTGAGATTCAGAAAGATAAAACAACTTTCCAAGGCAACTCAGGAAGAAATCAGCAAAACTAAGATTCCAAAACAAGTTTGTCCTTTTTCTAAGGCTATTCTCTTTCCCTTATACTATTAAAGGCATGAATAATCCATGTAGCTTCCACTTCCAGGATATATTTTGAGGAAATACAGAGGAAGAAAAATAGGAACCAGTCAGTTTAAGAATGAAAAGAGGTAGCATGGATACAATTTGGAGTGGATCCAAAGTCTCATGGGACCAATATGCAATAAGAAACTTGATTCTGAGAAAAAAAATTTATAGGATTTGCCTTACGCAACCCATCATGATTTATTATTAAATTACTTTTCTTTTTAACTCTGAGGGAACAAAAATGAACCTTATTTTTTAAAACTTATTATTCTGCATGAACTGATTTGGCATATTACTACAGATAGATATATTTATTTAAAAAAAAAAATTTCCTTTGACAGTTCCAAAATCAGGTCATTTCTGGAAAAAGTCAAGTCTGTTCCTTCAATTGAAAAAAAAATACTTTGTCAGAGACTGAGTGGAGAAACTTATTTGTCATTGATTTGTGATGCACTGAGTAAATTTCAGCTTCAAGTTATTATTCTTTCTAAAGTAGTCTGGTCTTTATCAGTGATTTGAGACTCCCCAGATATAGGGCATACTAGTTTTGCAAGAAACTGCACTTTCTTTCTCCCTGTTATTTTAGTACAACAAAGGCAGTGTATGCACAATGTTTTTTATATCAATTTATATTTCTTTGTATATTAATGAGGGGTTTTCATGGTTTAACCTTGATGTATCCAAAACAATTGGAAGATAGTGATTGAAAAGAGGAAATTGCCAAAATTATTAAGCTTGCACATGAACAAGAATAAAATGAAAGAGAGCACAAAGCTTAATCTACTTTATTACAGCTGAGCATTTCAGTATTCTGGCCTATTAGGAAAAAAGTGGGACTAAAAGTAGGAAAATTTGAAACTGATTATTGGAGAAACAATTGGTATTATATAAGATCTAAACTCATCTGTAAGCATTTCTAGTGTTCAAAATAAAAGATTTACTAATTTAGAATACTCATTCTCTACATTGCTCAGTCAACATGTACTTATTGAATGCCCGTATGTCCCAGAAAAGGCAACCTCAGGTATGTGTAGCCTATAGTATTGCACAGGGCTTCAGTCAGAAAAGTCCAGCATTTGTTTTAATGTTTTGTTAGTGTTGTCTTGAAATTCTTAGTAATATTTCAACAAGGGCTTCCACATTTAAATTTTGCCCTGGGCCCACATATTTTATGATAGGTACTGGGTATGTAGCAGGAAACAACAAAGATACAGTTCCTTTCCCCACATCATTTCTAGAAATAATAAAACATTATACAATTAATTGACATGTTATTAGTTATATGATAAGGAAAGTACAGAGGGAATATTGTAAAGATTCATAGTTCAGAAGATCAATTATGCTCTTTAGAAAAAAAAAAAAGTGAACCATAAAATCTACTACCAAAATGATAACGGACACACACTTCTATTTTTTCCCATTGCTTCAATCTTGCTGTAATGAGAGTTGAAATCCAGTAATTTTGTGGTTCATCTTTTTAATTCTGCTGATCTTTATCTTGCAATAGTTAATATACTTAAGGGAAATCTAGGACATCACATAGCCAGAACCCTATCTGTGGCTTTTTCTGTCCTTGCCTCTGCAATTCTTATTCACAGTGCTTGATCTTGTGGTAAAATAAGGTTGTAATCTGGGTTGCACTTTTGGTAATGTTCAAAAGATGAGTCAAAAAAGAGCACTATCATTAGCCCTTGTCATGTGAAGTTAAAAAAGACCTTATCCTGCCAGAGCTCAGGGGAAAGTCTGAGCATATCTACATTTAGCATTTAAGCAGTTGGATTTTTAATAGTGTGTTGGGTCTTTCCAGTTGTTAAGAGAAAAAAGATACTCTCAACATAGGCCAGGACTGCGTGGTGTAGGAATAAACAAGAAAGGAAGCACAGGAAATCTTTTCAAAAAACCTTTGTTTCCTGGTGCCCTGGAATAGCACTGAAGGTAGTATCCCATTTAAAGAATGCTGGTCTCATGACTCAACTCTCTATATTGCTTTCTAAAGCTACTTAACTGTCTTTTATGGTTTCAACCTATTGTTAGCTCCTGATGACACTCTTTGTCTTTGAGTACCATTCTGTTCTCTGTGGGAGTTTTGCATATTTTATATTCATATTCACCAGCATAACAAATCTGATTAGAAAAAAACTCCCCAAGATAGAAAAATCTCTTCTGATTATTTCCTCACTATTTGAAATGGACACAGATTCAAAAAAAAAAAAAAAAAATCCCACATCAGACCATCTCATAGGCCCCTGCCCACCAGAGAGAAAGCAACCTTGACTCAAATTCCAATTTCTGGTTCAAGCTAGGGTTTCAGGATCAACCAGTCACAATGTGACAATCTCTACCCTTTGCTCAAAAGAGGCTTCAGTGTAAAAGTCCTCAGAATATCATTGATATCTTTAAAAAAAGAAAAGAAAAAGAATTAATCTGATTATTCTCTGTGAGTTTGGGGAAGGGCAAAAACACCTGCATGTCTTTAAAGTTCTATAGTAGAGAAAAAGGCCATCTCTCACTACACTCACTGTGTGACCAGATGTGCACATATGTAAGTGTATAAATGAGGTGCAAGGAATTAGAGGGGTAGAGATCATGAATGCAAGGGGAAGGAAAAATCGAAATGTTTCAAATCCTCACACTACCATAATATTTTTTTTCCTACACATATTTAAATCTTCTGATTTTCTAAATTGAGAATCAAACTTTCTTTTTTTTAATGTTTATTTTTGAGAGAGAAAGAGAGAGAGCGTGGGGGAGGCACAGAGAGACAGAGAGTGAGACAGAGAGAGAGAATCCCAAGCATATTCCTCGCTGCCCTCAGAGAGCATGACTCAGGGCTCTAACCCACAAACCATGAGATCATGACCCTCGTGGAAACCACGAATCAGATGCCTAACCTGACTGAGCCACCCAGGTGCCCTGAGAATCAAACTCTTTCTATTAGAACATGAAATTTCACTTTTGAAAATAAATAGATTAGTATCAGAGAAGAAAACATGGACAAATCCCAAGAATCAAGGATAAGTTTTATCATTATGAACAGAAGGGTTTTAAGGCATCCAATGGAATGTTATGGCCCAACAGAAATAATGCTATCTGAGCCTGTTGCACTCATTAAAGATGTACTGAACAACAACAAATTAAGTGTGTTTTATTATTGAAGCTTTAAATGCCAGGACATAGTTGGAATCTCCAGTCAGATGAAGATTCTTGAGGCCAAAGGGAGTCATACATGAAATATTTAACTCCTTATGACCATTCCTTCATAGGTACTCCCCAGCCCCTGATTTGTGTGTCCACCACAGCTCCAGCCACTTTTCAATATGCTTTTCTCTCCATTGACCTAACACTGCCTTAGATGGCAGCTTTCATTCTCCTCCATGATTAAGAAACCAGATGTAACCAAATAAGGTAGGAGGAAGAAATGTCCATCTGACGTGGTGACACATTTGGCTCCTTTTCCAAACCAGCTTTTGAAGGATGTATTCCACAGCCCAGGTGCATATGCAATGTCAGCTAAGATCACAATAGAAAACAGGATAAGGAGTAGGAGGTTCTTGATTTTGAAGGCGAGAGAAGCCACAACATATAGGCAGGTGTCTGGATTTTCACTTTGTTGGACACAGTAAATCCATTGAGAATCAGAGAAATTTTAAAAGGATCAGACTTGCAAGCCATCTCTGAGGACTATCAGAAATTTGCTGTCTTGAAAGACAAATCTAAATTACACCATTGTA
>NW_027529463.1:1427139-1487294 GCF_008692635.1 Crocuta crocuta | reverse complement strand
CAATGGAAATAAAAAAAAAAAAAAAAAAAAAAAAAAAAAAATTGCAAACCATTACTTAGTATTGCAAAACAAAGAATTTTAGCTAAATCTTTGAACTTCTACAATGACAAAATTGCTTAGCCTTTCTGAACTTTGTTTCCTTCATTTACAAAATGTTTTAAATTAGATTTCAAAAGTTCCTTTCAGCTCAATGATTCTCCATCTCTTTATATACAAAATATAACAACATCTTAGCAAGGTCTCCCTTCTAGTACCAGATTTACTTCTAAACAGAATTCATTGACAAAGCTTCTAGGAGCCAACTAAAACTCCCTAATTATCATTGTGACCTTTTGTAGTTTCCGGTTGGAAATTCCAATTTCATTTCCAGAAACAGAATTATTAAATGCTTCATATTCTTACAGATAATAGGAAGAATAAGTAAAGCAAATACTGGAAATTGGATTTCTGAACTCCACAAGGCTATCTGCTAAGACATGACCTAAACCACTGCATTTGTATTTCCTCTTAGTGGTACCAACATTACTTCCTTCTCTTCCACCACCATGGTCTGTGAATCATGTCCAAGGCTGTGTATTTAACAATCAAATGCTCTCAGTTTCTGGAGATAGAATTTTTACCAGAAGAAAGACAGACAGATAAAGTGGTTTGTCCTCACAGCTTTCATAAAATCTGAATATAATAAAGGAAGAATATTTCTAATTCAATAGACGGAAAATTAAACATCATTTACATACTTCTGAGCAAAAAGTTAAGGATTGTATCATATAAGAGGATTGAAACGTAGTAAGGTAAAGAGCTGAGGCAATATTTGAGTCATTCAGGTTACCAACTACCATTTTCTCCCCTAAAAACACATTGCTTATAAATCAGATTTTGTTATTTTTGAACCATCCTGATCCTTCTTTCTCTCCCTGCCTCATTTGGTGTTTGTAACCTTCACTCTTATTTCTCTCAGATCTTGTCTTATTTCTTCCAAATGAGATCATCATCAAAGTTTAGAAGACAAACTTCCTGGCAAACTCCCTAAAGTTATAACCACACTGACAGCATTTCCACCGCAACCATAACTTTTATCAGTTAAATTAAAATATGGTGACAATTCTAGTTAAATAAAAGCTCCAGAGTTTCGTCTCAAGTGTCAACAAATCTAACATCCAGTTAGGGCAATATCCTGTGTCGTCAGAGTTTGTCTCTGTTATATAAACTAGGGCTCTTCAGCATATTTGTGGAACAGCTGATTTAAAGAGAGAGTTGACGCAGAAGAAATACAACGTAAGTGGAAGAATATATTTTTCATTCACCCTGATCTTCTAGGCTTTAGAGAAAACTGTGTACTATACCGTGTACTATACCAGCCATCCATTTTTCTCTATTGTCCACTCCTAGAGTCATTCCCATGATACTACCTTCTATGCCTCTCTCTAAAGTATGCATGCAACTTAGTATAGAGGTACAGAATTGTACAGGTATAGAAAATTGATCTCCTGTCTGACTGTGGGGTTGTGACTAGGAGCCGGTAAAATGTCTGACACACCCAGACACAGCTGAGACTTTTAGTTATGCTTAGTTGACAATTTTCAGGCTAGAAAGGAATACATTTAACAGTCATTGTTAGCTCTTGGCAAGGGAGGCTACTGACTGTGAATCAGAAATTTTCCATTTGAGGGGCGCCTGGGTGGCTCAGTCGGATAAGTATAGGATTTAGGCTCAGGTCACGATCTCAGAGTTTGTGAGTTTGAGTCCCGTGTCAGGCTCTGTGCTGACAGCTCAGAGCCTGGAGATTGCTTTAAATTCTGTGTCTCCCTCTCTCTCTCTCTCTGTCCCTCCCTAGCTCATGCTCTTCCCTCCCTCTCTCCCTCTCTCTCAAAAATAAATAAACATTAAAAAAAGAAAGAAAGAAATTTGTCACCTGAGCTGGGTATAATCTTGACAAGAGCCAAATTCTAGAATTGATTTGAAATATGAAGGAGTGTTTTCTAGGTTTATATTTACACAAATTTCATTGTTTTACATTATCATGTCCTAAAGATGATCAAGGAAACATCTCTAAAATCAAGCACAGAGGTGGAGAGGCAGTTTTTTAGAGTGTGAGGCAATGCCAAAGTCAAGAATAATATATTAGTGCTTCTGTAACTTACTATAAAATTAAGTTTAAAGGTCTGTGTTTTAAATGACAATTTGTTTAAATGTATTCAAAGGCTTACTTTATTCCTAGTTAAAATTCAGTTTATTTTTAATATCTATGTGTTTATTTTTTAATGCTAATATATACCCAGGAATCAAAATTCAAAAGGTAAAGAATATAAAAGTAAAGTCTTCTACATGAACAGACACTTCTCCAAAGAGGACATCCAGATGCCCAACACATGATATGATGCTCAGCGTCCCTCATCATCAGGGAAATACAAATCAAAACCACACTATATATCACCTCATGTTGGTCAGAGTGGCTAAAATGAAAAAATCAGGAGACTCTAGATGCTGGTGAGGATGTGGAGAAATGGGCACCTTCCTATACTGTTGGTGGGAATGTAAACTGGTATAGCCCCTCTGGAAAGCAGTGTGGAAGTTCTCCAAAAAATTAACAATAGAAATCTATTGACCTAGCAATAGCACTCCTAGGAATTTACCCAAGGGATACAGAGTGCTGATGCATAGGGGCACATGTACACCAATGTTCATAGCAACACTCTCAACAATTACCAAAACATGGGAAAGAGCCTAAGTGTCCATCAACGGATGAATGGATCAAGAAGATGTGGTAAATCTATACAATGAAATACTACATGGCAATGAGAAGGAATGAAATCTGGCCATTTGTAGTGGATGGAACTTGAGGGTGTTATGCTGAGTGAAACAAGTCAGGCAGAAAAGGACAGCTACCATATGTTTGCATGTATAGGAGGATTAGGAGGAACTTAACAGAGGACCATGGAGGAGGAGAAGGAGAAAAATAGTGGGGGAGAGGGAGGAAGGCAAACCATGAGAGACTCTTGAATGCTGAGAACAAACTGAGGGCTGATGGGGGTGGGGGAAAGGGGAAGGAGGATGATGGTTATGGAGGAGGGCACTTGTTGGGATGATTACTGGGTGTTATATGGAAACCAACTTGATGATAAACTATTTAAGGAAAAAATAAAAATTTTAAAAAAATTTTAAAAAAGCAGAGTCTCCTTTTCTCACTTGTACCCCAACCACCCTGTTCTTTACCCTCTTCCACCCTCATCCCCCATTAACTACTGTCCCCTTCTTGCCTGTCATTTTCGAAGGTCTTTGGTGCAAGTCCACTCATACAGATTTATCTTCCCTCTCTTTGAACAAATGATGGCACCTCATATAAACTATTCTGTCCCGTGATTTTTTCCTTTAATATATAGCTGGGAGGGTTTTTTTGTTTTGTTTTGTTTTTTTAATACACACACACACACACACACACACCATTTATAGAGAGCTTCCTCACTAGTTGTGATGGCTATATAGCTTTCCATTGCAGGAAAACCAATACTTTGTGTTGAATATTTAGAGTATGCCGATCTTTTGTTAATTATGTTGAATGATATGAAATGCTGCAACTGATAATCTTATATTATCACTTCCTAGATATACAAATATATCTGTAGGGTGAGCTTCTAGAATTTGAATTGTTAGCTCAAGGAACATGTGTTTTAGAAATTTTGATGGATCTTAGCAATTTATACATAGACAAGCCTGGTCAACTATGTTCTCTCATCTGTTGATCTCTATAAATCTGATATGTAAAAATATATGACATTTCTGACAGAAGTGAAGTTGCAAACCTACTGCAAGAAAGTGTAGAAAAATGTGGAACTGGGGAGTATGGGCAAAGGGTAGCTGGAAGAATGGGACCAAAAGGAGCAATAGGGGTGGTTTCCTCACTCATCATGGCATGTTTATGGTAGTTAATTCCTATGGTAGAATTGTACTCCCATAAATTTAAACTTAATAAAAAGCTACTGAGAGTATTTTACATTGCCATTCTTACTTCTACTTGAGTTCCAAAAGAAATTGTCAGTGTGCTTTGTTAATAAGCTGGCTGGTAAAGTTATTCAAATTTTAAGGAAATTCTTGTTGAGTGACCATTATAATAGACATCGTTGCAGACTCTAGATAAACGTCATTGAAAAAGAGAGATTTCCTGCCCTGGGGTGTCTGAGCGGCTCAGTCTGTTAAGTGAGAGGCTAGGGTCATGATCTCATGGCCCGTGGGCTCGAGCCTCACATCAGGTTCTGAGCTGACAGTATGGAATCTGCTTGGGATTCTCTATCTCTGCCTTTCTCATGCTCTCTCTCTGTCTCTCTCTCTCTCTCTGTCTCTCTGTGTCTCTCTCTTTCTCTCAAAATAAATAAATAAAACTTTTTAAAAAAGAGAGAAAGATTTCCTGCCCACAAGAAGTTTACATTCTTGTGGGACCAGACAGATAATAAACATGAAAACAAAAAGTGAAGAATATAAAAGAAATAAAGATGAAATTAAAGATAGCTTACAAAGCATTCTCTGTTTATTCTTGTGTTCCTAAAGCTCATTGAACTCATTTTCAAAACAACCTTTCTGTGTATCCCAAATGAGTTCATTAGCTATGATATGAGTAAAATAAATCATTCAACTGGAAAGTCTGTAAAGTACAGTCTATTAAATTTCTGATCCTTTGTAGCATGTTAACAATTTGCTAGCATTCTAGCCTAACATGTATCTCTAAAAATGTAATAAAAAGTGTACATGAAAATATTTGATTACGCATCCTTCCTTGGTCAAGAAATGAGTTAAGTGATCTGGCAAAATATGCTTTTCTAACATGAACAATGGTTCAAATTAGACTAAAAGGGGAAACAAAATAGAAAATAGAAACATCAAAAAGTACAAAAATAAAATTTAAATAATTTTAAAGTGGGAGCAGAAAAGCAAGAAAGGCTTAGAGAAACTTCCAAGGGCATGAATTTGGCAATGCTTTAATTGTAAAATATGATTAATGAAGATGACAGAATTTGGAGAACTTAAAAGTACAAACTGTTTACAGTCCTAGTCCAGGCATAACTGCTGGCTAAATCTGTAACTGTTGAAGATTTCACCACTGTTTTCTTATTCAATCTTCAGCCAAGTATCCATTTCCTTTTGCTCTTAAAGCCAGATTAATGACATTTTAATTTTTACATTATCTCTTTTCTCTCCTACCTACAGTTTCAGGAATAGTTTATCTAGCCAATAAATTAGAGTTGAAAGTAGTCCAGGGAAAACGGGTGATAAACCAAGGAAGATGATTGTCAATATTATTACTTCAGATGCCCATAGTGTGTTAATTATCTCTCTGAAGTACTCTTGCTCTTCAATGTGTATGCTTATCTCTTCTTTTTCTCCCCCACTAGGATGGGGGAGTTCCATGACAGCTGCATCCTCCTCTGTTTCATTCAACACTTAACCCCAGTACCTTTCAGAGTGAAGAGCATATCATCAGTGTTCAAGAAATATTTGTTCAACAAACAAATCCAAAAATGAAATATTGTTTAAAAAATACACTTAAATTCTAACTTAAATTCCTTCTCTGCTACAGCTTAAAATTATTTTCTCTGGTTTAATCTCCAATGGAGAAAGAAACATTAGTTTATCATAATAAAAGAAATGATTCCTTAATATTTTGATAATGGACTTAAAATCCACATTGAAGATATGGGTTGATACATGTTTGTTTGTATGTTAATATTAAGGTCATCTCAATCTAGAAATTTTTGGTAACCAAATCTTTTTTGAGGATACTATAGGTCACAGAATACAAAGGTTGTTTTATTTGTTTTTATTATTTTTATTTTAGTTTAGTTTTTACAGAGACAGAATGTGAGCAGGGGAGAGGGGCAGAGGGGAAGAGAGAGAGACTCTTAAACCCAACGCAGAGTTCAATCCCACGACCTTAGGATCATGACCAGAGGTGAAATCAAGAGTGAGATGCTCAACTGACTGAGCCACCCAGTTGCCCCTATTTTATTATATTTTTTATTTGTTTCCACCTCCACATGTTTTGAGAAGACTTTAGGCAGCTTTATGGATCCATTGGCATGTTTGTTCTTCTTATTATTAAATTCTCAAATTACCTCACCTGTTGCTAGACACATAAAAGATCCTCAGTACATTGATGAGAATATATTGTTTACTCAGAAAAATCTCTAACTTGCTCAATGACTCTCATGGAAAATGATGAAAACAACTTCTAATGTTTAGCTTTTCTCCTGTGGTTCTTATGTTGACTTTACACATTTTTACACCTTCCAAACCCTCTCATGTATACATGTCACTGATCAATCACCATCAACTATTTATGGAGTCCGGTCCAACCTAATGTTGAATTCTGGCTAACATCAGGTGCTGAAGGAGATAAATTCATCCTTCTAAAATGTTGCATTATTTCTAAAGCCATAAAAGGAACATAACATTTTGTGAAGCACAAAATGTCCANCAACATCTTAGCAAGGTCTCCCTTCTAGTACCAGATTTACTTCTAAACAGAATTCATTGACAAAGCTTCTAGGAGCCAACTAAAACTCCCTAATTATCATTGTGACCTTTTGTAGTTTCCGGTTGGAAATTCCAATTTCATTTCCAGAAACAGAATTATTAAATGCTTCATATTCTTACAGATAATAGGAAGAATAAGTAAAGCAAATACTGGAAATTGGATTTCTGAACTCCACAAGGCTATCTGCTAAGACATGACCTAAACCACTGCATTTGTATTTCCTCTTAGTGGTACCAACATTACTTCCTTCTCTTCCACCACCATGGTCTGTGAATCATGTCCAAGGCTGTGTATTTAACAATCAAATGCTCTCAGTTTCTGGAGATAGAATTTTTACCAGAAGAAAGACAGACAGATAAAGTGGTTTGTCCTCACAGCTTTCATAAAATCTGAATATAATAAAGGAAGAATATTTCTAATTCAATAGACGGAAAATTAAACATCATTTACATACTTCTGAGCAAAAAGTTAAGGATTGTATCATATAAGAGGATTGAAACGTAGTAAGGTAAAGAGCTGAGGCAATATTTGAGTCATTCAGGTTACCAACTACCATTTTCTCCCCTAAAAACACATTGCTTATAAATCAGATTTTGTTATTTTTGAACCATCCTGATCCTTCTTTCTCTCCCTGCCTCATTTGGTGTTTGTAACCTTCACTCTTATTTCTCTCAGATCTTGTCTTATTTCTTCCAAATGAGATCATCATCAAAGTTTAGAAGACAAACTTCCTGGCAAACTCCCTAAAGTTATAACCACACTGACAGCATTTCCACCGCAACCATAACTTTTATCAGTTAAATTAAAATATGGTGACAATTCTAGTTAAATAAAAGCTCCAGAGTTTCGTCTCAAGTGTCAACAAATCTAACATCCAGTTAGGGCAATATCCTGTGTCGTCAGAGTTTGTCTCTGTTATATAAACTAGGGCTCTTCAGCATATTTGTGGAACAGCTGATTTAAAGAGAGAGTTGACGCAGAAGAAATACAACGTAAGTGGAAGAATATATTTTTCATTCACCCTGATCTTCTAGGCTTTAGAGAAAACTGTGTACTATACCGTGTACTATACCAGCCATCCATTTTTCTCTATTGTCCACTCCTAGAGTCATTCCCATGATACTACCTTCTATGCCTCTCTCTAAAGTATGCATGCAACTTAGTATAGAGGTACAGAATTGTACAGGTATAGAAAATTGATCTCCTGTCTGACTGTGGGGTTGTGACTAGGAGCCGGTAAAATGTCTGACACACCCAGACACAGCTGAGACTTTTAGTTATGCTTAGTTGACAATTTTCAGGCTAGAAAGGAATACATTTAACAGTCATTGTTAGCTCTTGGCAAGGGAGGCTACTGACTGTGAATCAGAAATTTTCCATTTGAGGGGCGCCTGGGTGGCTCAGTCGGATAAGTATAGGATTTAGGCTCAGGTCACGATCTCAGAGTTTGTGAGTTTGAGTCCCGTGTCAGGCTCTGTGCTGACAGCTCAGAGCCTGGAGATTGCTTTAAATTCTGTGTCTCCCTCTCTCTCTCTCTCTGTCCCTCCCTAGCTCATGCTCTTCCCTCCCTCTCTCCCTCTCTCTCAAAAATAAATAAACATTAAAAAAAGAAAGAAAGAAATTTGTCACCTGAGCTGGGTATAATCTTGACAAGAGCCAAATTCTAGAATTGATTTGAAATATGAAGGAGTGTTTTCTAGGTTTATATTTACACAAATTTCATTGTTTTACATTATCATGTCCTAAAGATGATCAAGGAAACATCTCTAAAATCAAGCACAGAGGTGGAGAGGCAGTTTTTTAGAGTGTGAGGCAATGCCAAAGTCAAGAATAATATATTAGTGCTTCTGTAACTTACTATAAAATTAAGTTTAAAGGTCTGTGTTTTAAATGACAATTTGTTTAAATGTATTCAAAGGCTTACTTTATTCCTAGTTAAAATTCAGTTTATTTTTAATATCTATGTGTTTATTTTTTAATGCTAATATATACCCAGGAATCAAAATTCAAAAGGTAAAGAATATAAAAGTAAAGTCTTCTACATGAACAGACACTTCTCCAAAGAGGACATCCAGATGCCCAACACATGATATGATGCTCAGCATCCCTCCTCATCAGGGAAATACAAATCAAAACCACACTATATATCACCTCATGTTGGTCAGAGTGGCTAAAATGAAAAAATCAGGAGACTCTAGATGCTGGTGAGGATGTGGAGAAATGGGCACCTTCCTATACTGTTGGTGGGAATGTAAACTGGTATAGCCCCTCTGGAAAGCAGTGTGGAAGTTCTCCAAAAAATTAACAATAGAAATCTATTGACCTAGCAATAGCACTCCTAGGAATTTACCCAAGGGATACAGAGTGCTGATGCATAGGGGCACATGTACACCAATGTTCATAGCAACACTCTCAACAATTACCAAAACATGGGAAAGAGCCTAAGTGTCCATCAACGGATGAATGGATCAAGAAGATGTGGTAAATCTATACAATGAAATACTACATGGCAATGAGAAGGAATGAAATCTGGCCATTTGTAGTGGATGGAACTTGAGGGTGTTATGCTGAGTGAAACAAGTCAGGCAGAAAAGGACAGCTACCATATGTTTGCATGTATAGGAGGATTAGGAGGAACTTAACAGAGGACCATGGAGGAGGAGAAGGAGAAAAATAGTGGGGGAGAGGGAGGAAGGCAAACCATGAGAGACTCTTGAATGCTGAGAACAAACTGAGGGCTGATGGGGGTGGGGGAAAGGGGAAGGAGGATGATGGTTATGGAGGAGGGCACTTGTTGGGATGATTACTGGGTGTTATATGGAAACCAACTTGATGATAAACTATTTAAGGAAAAAATAAAAATTTTAAAAAAATTTTAAAAAAGCAGAGTCTCCTTTTCTCACTTGTACCCCAACCACCCTGTTCTTTACCCTCTTCCACCCTCATCCCCCATTAACTACTGTCCCCTTCTTGCCTGTCATTTTCGAAGGTCTTTGGTGCAAGTCCACTCATACAGATTTATCTTCCCTCTCTTTGAACAAATGATGGCACCTCATATAAACTATTCTGTCCCGTGATTTTTTCCTTTAATATATAGCTGGGAGGGTTTTTTTGTTTTGTTTTGTTTTTTTAATACACACACACACACACACACACACCATTTATAGAGAGCTTCCTCACTAGTTGTGATGGCTATATAGCTTTCCATTGCAGGAAAACCAATACTTTGTGTTGAATATTTAGAGTATGCCGATCTTTTGTTAATTATGTTGAATGATATGAAATGCTGCAACTGATAATCTTATATTATCACTTCCTAGATATACAAATATATCTGTAGGGTGAGCTTCTAGAATTTGAATTGTTAGCTCAAGGAACATGTGTTTTAGAAATTTTGATGGATCTTAGCAATTTATACATAGACAAGCCTGGTCAACTATGTTCTCTCATCTGTTGATCTCTATAAATCTGATATGTAAAAATATATGACATTTCTGACAGAAGTGAAGTTGCAAACCTACTGCAAGAAAGTGTAGAAAAATGTGGAACTGGGGAGTATGGGCAAAGGGTAGCTGGAAGAATGGGACCAAAAGGAGCAATAGGGGTGGTTTCCTCACTCATCATGGCATGTTTATGGTAGTTAATTCCTATGGTAGAATTGTACTCCCATAAATTTAAACTTAATAAAAAGCTACTGAGAGTATTTTACATTGCCATTCTTACTTCTACTTGAGTTCCAAAAGAAATTGTCAGTGTGCTTTGTTAATAAGCTGGCTGGTAAAGTTATTCAAATTTTAAGGAAATTCTTGTTGAGTGACCATTATAATAGACATCGTTGCAGACTCTAGATAAACGTCATTGAAAAAGAGAGATTTCCTGCCCTGGGGTGTCTGAGCGGCTCAGTCTGTTAAGTGAGAGGCTAGGGTCATGATCTCATGGCCCGTGGGCTCGAGCCTCACATCAGGTTCTGAGCTGACAGTATGGAATCTGCTTGGGATTCTCTATCTCTGCCTTTCTCATGCTCTCTCTCTGTCTCTCTCTCTCTCTCTGTCTCTCTGTGTCTCTCTCTTTCTCTCAAAATAAATAAATAAAACTTTTTAAAAAAGAGAGAAAGATTTCCTGCCCACAAGAAGTTTACATTCTTGTGGGACCAGACAGATAATAAACATGAAAACAAAAAGTGAAGAATATAAAAGAAATAAAGATGAAATTAAAGATAGCTTACAAAGCATTCTCTGTTTATTCTTGTGTTCCTAAAGCTCATTGAACTCATTTTCAAAACAACCTTTCTGTGTATCCCAAATGAGTTCATTAGCTATGATATGAGTAAAATAAATCATTCAACTGGAAAGTCTGTAAAGTACAGTCTATTAAATTTCTGATCCTTTGTAGCATGTTAACAATTTGCTAGCATTCTAGCCTAACATGTATCTCTAAAAATGTAATAAAAAGTGTACATGAAAATATTTGATTACGCATCCTTCCTTGGTCAAGAAATGAGTTAAGTGATCTGGCAAAATATGCTTTTCTAACATGAACAATGGTTCAAATTAGACTAAAAGGGGAAACAAAATAGAAAATAGAAACATCAAAAAGTACAAAAATAAAATTTAAATAATTTTAAAGTGGGAGCAGAAAAGCAAGAAAGGCTTAGAGAAACTTCCAAGAGCATGAATTTGGCAATGCTTTAATTGTAAAATATGATTAATGAAGATGACAGAATTTGGAGAACTTAAAAGTACAAACTGTTTACAGTCCTAGTCCAGGCATAACTGCTGGCTAAATCTGTAACTGTTGAAGATTTCACCACTGTTTTCTTATTCAATCTTCAGCCAAGTATCCATTTCCTTTTGCTCTTAAAGCCAGATTAATGACATTTTAATTTTTACATTATCTCTTTTCTCTCCTACCTACAGTTTCAGGAATAGTTTATCTAGCCAATAAATTAGAGTTGAAAGTAGTCCAGGGAAAACGGGTGATAAACCAAGGAAGATGATTGTCAATATTATTACTTCAGATGCCCATAGTGTGTTAATTATCTCTCTGAAGTACTCTTGCTCTTCAATGTGTATGCTTATCTCTTCTTTTTCTCCCCCACTAGGATGGGGGAGTTCCATGACAGCTGCATCCTCCTCTGTTTCATTCAACACTTAACCCCAGTACCTTTCAGAGTGAAGAGCATATCATCAGTGTTCAAGAAATATTTGTTCAACAAACAAATCCAAAAATGAAATATTGTTTAAAAAATACACTTAAATTCTAACTTAAATTCCTTCTCTGCTACAGCTTAAAATTATTTTCTCTGGTTTAATCTCCAATGGAGAAAGAAACATTAGTTTATCATAATAAAAGAAATGATTCCTTAATATTTTGATAATGGACTTAAAATCCACATTGAAGATATGGGTTGATACATGTTTGTTTGTATGTTAATATTAAGGTCATCTCAATCTAGAAATTTTTGGTAACCAAATCTTTTTTGAGGATACTATAGGTCACAGAATACAAAGGTTGTTTTATTTGTTTTTATTATTTTTATTTTAGTTTAGTTTTTACAGAGACAGAATGTGAGCAGGGGAGAGGGGCAGAGGGGAAGAGAGAGAGACTCTTAAACCCAACGCAGAGTTCAATCCCACGACCTTAGGATCATGACCAGAGGTGAAATCAAGAGTGAGATGCTCAACTGACTGAGCCACCCAGTTGCCCCTATTTTATTATATTTTTTATTTGTTTCCACCTCCACATGTTTTGAGAAGACTTTAGGCAGCTTTATGGATCCATTGGCATGTTTGTTCTTCTTATTATTAAATTCTCAAATTACCTCACCTGTTGCTAGACACATAAAAGATCCTCAGTACATTGATGAGAATATATTGTTTACTCAGAAAAATCTCTAACTTGCTCAATGACTCTCATGGAAAATGATGAAAACAACTTCTAATGTTTAGCTTTTCTCCTGTGGTTCTTATGTTGACTTTACACATTTTTACACCTTCCAAACCCTCTCATGTATACATGTCACTGATCAATCACCATCAACTATTTATGGAGTCCGGTCCAACCTAATGTTGAATTCTGGCTAACATCAGGTGCTGAAGGAGATAAATTCATCCTTCTAAAATGTTGCATTATTTCTAAAGCCATAAAAGGAACATAACATTTTGTGAAGCACAAAATGTCCAACTAGTGAGCAACTTGGTCCTTTTGAGATCACCAGATATCTCATATGTAAGATTTGAGGTTACATTGTTTGCAAAAACAGACCTTAACTTCAGAAGCTTGTGAATCTCCCATTGTATTATTGCAATTTTGTCTGCTTCTGTTATGCTCAGCAACTTACAAAGAAATATTATATGCATAATGATGATACATGGAAATCAACATGACCTTCAGCTACACAAACCAGTCTCTCGGTGAAAATCTGTAGAAACCATAATGATTTAGAACATTATAGAGAATAATAGTTGTAAAACAGAACACTTAAGTGACAATTGTAAAAAAGAACTAGGAACTTTTTCAATCCAGAGCCTGTATTTTAAAGATGTCGACAGCCAGGATATCAAAACAAACCATTTGTGTTATGTCTCCTGTGTCTATTCAAGATGAAAAGTTCAAGGAAATTTGCCAGGTATTTTAAATAAACACTGCTGGTTAATGTCCCTATAACAGAACAAGCAAACCTTGACATTCTATTTCTGATAGGTAGAAAATGCTTTTCACATCCAAAAAAGTAAATTCTCTTACATAAATTACAAATTTCCTCATTAAAATACCTGTATTTTTAAAAATTCCTGGGGCGCCTGGGTGGTTCAGTTGGTTAAGCGTCCGACTTCGGCTCAGGTCATGATCTCACAGTTCGTGGGTTTGAGCCCCGCATCGGGCTCTGTGCTGACAGCTAGCTCAGAGCCTGGAGCCTGTTTCAGATTCTGTGTCTCCCTCTCTCTCTGATCATCCCAAGCTCACATTCTCTCTCTCTCTCTCTCTCAGAAATAAATAAAACATTTAAAAAAATTTTTTAAATAAAAAAATAAAAAATCCTCAAGAAGGACAATATATGAGTGGCCACCTAAGACACAAAAGGAACTATTTTTTTGTGTGTCTTGACACCACTAGTAGTATAATGCTCCAAAAGTAAAACAAGATCTTAAAAGTAACAAGCTACAGTGCACCATGCCCTGTAGCTCTGCTCTAGAATGTGAAAAGGGAGAGTGTCTCTTATAAATGTATTATGTCCTCATGACCCCCAAGAACGAACATGCTAAGTGTCATATGGATTTTATTTATTTAAATATTATAACAGCCACCTAAGGATCATTCCCACTTTATACATCAAGAAACTGAGACTTAAAGAAGTCAGCCATGCAGCCATGAAGAGGTGATATTCAAGATTTGAGTCTACTGCTATCTGACTCTAAAGGATGTTCTTTACTTTCTCCTTCCTGTGCTTTTCCAAGGTTGTATGTGCTTAATAAGTGGGTTACTTTATAGACATTTTTCTTATTGCACTTTTTGGTACTACTTTGTTCATCATTATTTACTTCTTAATCTCTTATTCTAAAGTTTGGATTTCCTAAGGGCAAGATTTGCATCTTATTTATCTCCATAGCCTCTGCACAACTCATAGCTTTGTCCCTCTTGAAGCAGGTACTCAGTGATAGTTGAAATGAACTGAAAGAACCTATTGATCTCGGGTCCTATCAGATGTTTCTAAATCCAAAATCAGAGTCAGGTAATACTTTGTTAAATACCTTTATGTAACTTTCACATGATAGTCTTTAAATTAAACAAAATAATTAGCTTTTCAAGAACAGCAAACTAATGATTAAGGATAAGTGAAGAATCTACACACACACACACACACACACACACTCACTCACTCACTCACCATGAAAGGAATATTTTCTTTTTTATAAAAAGGAATATCTCTAAATTGGTTGCTAATTTCATAGCATTACTTTCCCTAAAGGTACATGTAAGGCTCCTTGAAGAATAATACAATATTTTGATAGATATATAGCTATGCAGCCAAGTGTGCAAAGTTATACTTCATTTCTAGTAAGCTGTTGCTCTCAAGTACAAAAATGAGAGAAACTGGCTATTCCTCAGAAATTAATTTTGCCACTCCTGTTGTTTAAGCCAGATTCTCTTCTGAAGCAGTAATTTTCCTTCAAGAGGAGAACATTCTCTGAAATTTAAATCAGTATTTCATAAGTGTGGCCCTTGTCATTACTTGGCTTGCTTGTTAAATAGGACAATTCGAAAGCTCCTCCTTAGGCATGGTGAATCAGAATGTTCTTAGGTCATGCTCAGAAATCTATTTGACAAGTTCCCTCAGTGATTCTGATGCTCAGGAAATTTGAGAACTGCCCTGGTCTAACCTGATGAAATCTCCTCCTTCAAGGCTTCCTGTTCTCTGGGGTGTGGACTCTCCAGTCTGCTGCAGAAGATCTCAACTTTAACAACCTAAATGTAGTCTCAAATTACAACCTAAGGCTGGGCTTTCAAATTACTGCAGGCTGCTGCTGTTTCCATTGGAATGTTTTAATCCATGGAACAAGTTAATTCCATCTCCAGATACTTGAGTGAAATTCATACAGAATAACTTTCTACTGACACTGTCTCTGAAACCTGGAATACATCCTACCAACATTTACCTTATCAGACCCCTAACATTACCTAGATATGTAGCCTGTATTACCCCAAACTGAAGCTTCTGGACCCCACCATTCTGCTTTCGCTTGTTATTCTGATCACCAAATGATCCTGACATCATGATATCATTTCTTGTCTACTATCTTCTTGTCACTGCCAATGTCCATTCTTTCCATTATCCATAGATCCCTCTGACCACCTTCCTGCCCTCACTGAAATGTTTCTCCCCTGATGACCTCTCTTCTAACAGACCCTCTCTCCAGAAGAGGCAGCTCATTCTACCACATCACACTTCAGACTTTATAGATTATGTCAACCTTCCCCTCACTTCTCTATCCTTGGAGGTTCATGTTATCTGTCTCATGAATATTTTTCTTCTCAAATGCTTCTTGACAAAATAAGTGTCTTCATTCATATGAATCATTAATTTATTCATTCATTTGGTAAAGTTTATTGGGTGTTTAATATGTGGCAGGTGCAGGAGATAAAAGATAAATGATAGACTGGTATGGAAGACATATTGTAAGGAAATGCTCATATTGTGTTGTAATGTTATTATAATAATATAAACTCTACTGAAGAATGTAATGTTATTATAATAATATAGACTCTATTGAAGAAATGATCACATCCATGAATTCAATTAGAGCCTTAGAATTCCAAATCTTACCTCCAGTTCAGATGTCTCTTTCAAGAACTTTCTGACACTGATTGCCAACTCTGATGAAACATCTAAAGCCAAAGTTGTAAATACTTTCCCCTAAGTTTCTTCTCCTGGATTCCATATCCCTCATCATTAGAAGTCATGCAGATTCCTAAATTATAAACTACAGTACAGGGATAGAAAACTCAAATGGTTACAGAAGAAAAATAGAATCCACAAGTGAATGAAGTAGGGCAGTGGTAAACAATTGGGAATGGTTGAAACTGGCAAACAGAAAATCACAGCCTCATTTTTAGGAGATAGTCACTGCTCCCTTCCTAACAATTATTGCAGCGTAAGAATAAAGGTTGCTACATCTCACAATTTTTAATAATAACCAGGGAATCCAGATATTTGTGAGCAATTTTGGGGGTTTTCTAACATCGTGCAGCCAGCTCAGCATCACCAGTGCTGAGCTCTGGGTGCCAAAAGCTCTGGGTGAAAGGTTGTTAGGAAGCAGTGTAGACATAACATGTTAAAGTTTCCCACCCGAGGGACTATTCATTAATTATAAAAAGGAAATGGCATCTTCATAATGGAGAAGTCTGACATAGACCTTTTTGAGCAAGTGATCAAACTTAACATCAGCACAAGTAAGAGGACAAACTGAAATTGTGTGCCCCTGATTTAATTCAATGGGAAGTGCACTACAGTCCCACTACAGTCCCAAAAGTTTTAACCTGAGGAGACAATCAGACAAATTAAGATGAAGGACAACTATAAAATAATGAAGTGGAACTCATCATAAATGCCACATACCATCACAGAGGACAAAGTTGAGACACTGTTTCACATTAAAAGAGACAAAAAAGTCATGATAACTAAATGCAATGTGGGATCATTATGTGGATCTTGGATTTAAAACACACACACACAACATTGTTGAAGCAATTGGGAAATTCAAATATGAATAGCAGAGAAGCTAATATTAGTATATCATATTAAATTTCTTGAGTTAGATAATAGTTTAGAGATTTTTTTCCCAGAAAAATCTTTTCTTAGAACATATATTCTAGAGTATTTAGGAGTAAAGTGACCAGGTGTTTGAAACTGCTCTCTATTGACTCAGAAAAAGAAAAAGTGAAAATTAAATGTAGCAAAGCTAACAATTGATGAATATTGGTTAAATGTGGATGTTCTTGAACAACTGTGTCTTTGCACAATTTTGTTTTCAAAATAAAAGGTACCTAGACTCAAAACCAAAACCAAAAAACAGAACAAAACAAAACAAAACAAAAAGCATTTTTGTTGGGTCCCTCACCCCTACCCCCCAAAATCTCCAAATATATGAGCCTGTGACCGAGAGGCAGTTAACCTACAGACCAACACTAGCCTGCACTTGGTTTAAGACATATCCCATCCACTTTCTCATTTAATCTCCTCTCCCATTCTCATGCTGAAACTTCTCCATCACTTGCTCACTTCTCCTAACTTTGTAATCCCCACTTTCCAACCCTAGTCCATGTGTTGATAATTTCTAACTTGCCCTACCACAGTCACCCCACCTCCTGCCAATCCATGCTCCATACCCATGTCTTTTTCTATAATACAATCTTCCTAATAACCTCCTACTCTCCAGTACTCCTAAGAAAGTAAACTTATTAGCATTCAAGTAAAATGACCTTCACAGCTTGTCTCCAGACTGCATGTGTCCCCTCCTTTTCCATAATATTCTCTACACATGACTCAAAACTGCTTAGTAGTCCCAAATATACCACACAATCTTATTCCTTTGCTCAAATTGTTCCTTCACTATAGTGACTTTCCTTCCCTTATTACTCTAGCAAATTCCTATTCATCTTTCAAGACCCCTGTCAAAAATCAACTTCCCTGTATATCACTCCTCTCCTCTGGAAGAATGAAGGGATTCTTCCTGTGTTCCCATCCATGTGTCTATTGTACTATGGTCTTTACTGTGTGTCTGTCTTCTTCTTCAAATTGTTAAGAACATTCCCAGGCCTAGAAGAACACCTAGTGCTTGGGAAACTGTGTAAACGTTTGATGAGTTGATTTTTGTTAATTGCTGTATTCAGGCTGTTTTGATTTCAGTACTTTCTGTGAAAAAGCTCACTTATTCAGAAAAGGTTAAAGCTGGGTACCCTGTCAGAAGGAACTAAGCATTAGAAGGAAGGTAATTGAAAACCAATTGACAAAATGTTATGGAGAATTACTTGTTTCCAAAGCAAAATTAAGTTTCTGGGCCTATCTTAGATGCAGAGAAGATAAATCTTAGCACTGAGGTCTTCAAAGAGTGACAGGAGAGTTTTGCTGCTGTGAGGTGTTAAAGGCTTAGCTTCTCTGCTTCCAAATGTCTGTGCTCTCAAGAACTCTGTTTCTTGGGAAATTCTAAACACATTACCATAGCCTTTTCAATGCAAGGGTCTGTTTCCTGTAACCCTGTGCCTCCCTTCAATTAAGATCAAACGGAATTTAACGTTTAGCGGAGCCACTACTCTTTCTCAAGTTAATGTTAATTATAAGTCTGGTGGATGCCTTGCAGCGTATTCTCAGCCTATCTGATTTTATGAGCCGTCAGGGCAAAGCTTCAAGGAGACTGAGCATTCTGCCTCTGTTATTATCGTGTTTGCCTGGAACAATATATAGGAATTTTTTTTTCCCAGGAAACCTTCATATAAGTATTTCTTATATTGAAAACATTAATCTATTCTTGAGGCTAAGAATAAAATTGTCTATTCACTTCTACTATGTTCTTGAGGTAATTCAAAAAACCTGGATATTTTATTTTTATGTATCAATGTGAAATTTGCTACCTTAAAAGTAGATATTGAGTGGCGCATGGGTGGCTCAGTCAGTTAAGCGTCCAACTTCAGCTCAGGTCATGATCTCACTGTTTGGGTTCGAGCCCCACGTCGGGCTCTGTGCTGATGGCTAGCTCAGAGCCTGGAGCCTGTTTCAGATTCTGTGTCTCCCTCTCTCTCTGACCCTCCCCTGCTCATTCTCTCTCTCTCTCAGAAATAAATAAAACATGAAAAAACATTTTTTAAAAAAATAGATAGTAAAACACTTTACTACTGTGTTAAAGGAGAACAACCATTACTGGATCCAATTTCAGAATATGTGACATGTTAAGTGAAGGTCATTGGCAAATGTCAGAAGTGGATACACACAAGAGGTCAAAATACCTATTGTTTCCTTAAGCTAGAGTTTGCGAAGAGGTGGGTGACTTAGGTTTGCCAGATAAAATGCAGATAAACAAATTCAAATGTAACTGATGGTCCTATATCTTTATTCACTAGACCTGTCAACACTAAGTGTAGGCTGGTTTTATTTAGTAAACATACTGCTTTTTGAAACCAGAAATCAGTTAAAGATGAAAAATGGAAGATAGAGCAACACTGGGTTCACATTCTTGCATTACATCAGCTGGAGCTGTGTTTATATTGCCCATTTTGTATATGATCATTTGCTCTCGGCTTCAGTGCAGTCACCAATTGCCCGGTTCCTGATTCCTGGATCCTGTAGACATGAGTTTTCAAACCTGGTCTAATCCACTCTTTATGTTTACAAACTATGTGTTTGCATACACCCACCAATGGTGTTATCTGCACGTGATAGGCATTTAACCATGTCCAAATTCCAACTGAAAGCAGGAAATTTTATTTTTGTGCACATTTGTATTGACTATACACTGTTGCATCCCATCACTTACACTNAGCTTAACCCTACAAAAAAAAAAAAAAAAAAAAAAAAACAAGTGATGTTTCACATACTCTACAATGCTTGCTTTTTTTCCCAGAACCTCCAGTCAGTTCAGCCTCAGCCCTCAGCCCCAAGCATTTTAGGAGCTAGCATGCCACAGTGGAAATGTGAGTTTGAAATGAGAATGGTGAGTATTTTATTCCCTACTCAATACCTAAAACAATTCTGTGACTTAGGAAGGTTATTTAATCTCTCAACATCTCAGTTTTCCCATCTGAAAACTATAGAGGTTGGACAAAACAAGATGGTTTTAAGTCTATATAGCTGTTAATAATGGATGAGTCCATGAAGTTAGTTTATAGGCAACACTTTAAAGCTCTAAAATCAGAACATCACCTTCTGAGGTAAACAGTTAAGTAACTTTCCTGTATTACTGTAAAAGTTTTATGACATTGGAAAACATTTATCTATTGTCAGACTTGCATAGCATCACTGTAGGATTGCTAGGAGACAGTAAATATTTTTACAAGCAAAAACTCTTCACTCTTTCCTACTGCTATCTATTGCAAAAAAAAAGTTTACACAGCTAATGGTTCATACCTCTGTTATTGTCTCAGAACACTAGATATACCTTTTAGAGATCTAAGTTAAGGAAAAGGAAAAAAGCTGCTTTTAAGCATTTAATTTCTTTAGCTGAAGGCAAAGGGGCTGTGTAGACACATTTCAAAATAAAATAATGTCATTGAAGAGCTATCCCAAGCAGAGGTTTGGGTGACTTAGATCTATCTAAAACAGCGGCTTTTGAAAATCAGGGAAGTGAAACCGTCTTCCAGACTACAGAGACATGACCACACCTGAATACACCCACTCTCTCTTGGAAAGGATTAAACACTTACCTAATCATTATAAAAACCTCCCTTGATGCAAACTAACCAAATTGCCTCAACCTCAGGGGAATACAATTAACACTTTCTCAATAGATGTACTTATCTCCCCTCACTGCTTTTCCTCCTAGGTTCTTATAATCATAGACCATCGCTTCTCAAAAAGCCAACATTAATCCTACCTTCTTTCCCACAATTAACTTCCAAATTTAAATTATTCTGTTGTAAAAACTAAAGAATGAGCCAGACAAATGGTATCCTGAAGAGAGAATTGTTAGCCATAGGACCAGGAAAATACTTCTAGTTTATTAAATTGCTATCTTTAAAAAAATGATAATAAGACACTGTTATACTTAGTAATTATATAGAATTAAAAGGAACCAAAGCAATTAAGGTGAAATGGGAGAGCACAATAGAAGGTGTGATCAAAACTCACAAAAATGGGGCGCCTGGGTGGCTCAGTCTGTTAAGCATCTGACTCTTGATTTGGGGTCGGATCATGATATCACGGTTGGTGGGTTTGAGTCCCATGTCAGGCTTCGCACTGACAGTCCAGAGCCTGCTTAGGATTCTCTCTCTCTCCTTCTCTACCCCTTCCCCTGGTCCTGCGCATTTTGTGTACATGCGCTCTCTCTCTCTCTCTGAAAATAAATAAACTTTTTAAAAATTTTTCAGAAAATTTCAAAATTTTACAGTGACTTTATTCTGCCTGTTATTTAATTTTAAAAAATAGCAGAAAATAGAAACTATCCCAATTATTAGGATCTTAAAATAGATTATACGTGCAACATTACTTATTATTTGTATCTGTAAAAAGTTGTAAGAATAAAAACTTAGTTATGACTATTTTGAAACCAAAAAGGGCATTAATGCAGGTATGCCATGCAAGTATATAAAAATATTCTAAAACAAAGGAGCATTCTAAACTCAACTTCAATCTACCTCATCTCTGCTTAATACATGTTTGACCACTTGACAATGAAATATAATAAGCAAATAAAAAACCTATCATCTCAATAGAAAGATATCATGTCAATGCACTGTCACTCCATAGTTAGTATATAGCCAAGTCAGTAAATATTAGCTTTATGTTGCATTTGCATATGTGGTAGTAGGCTGAGAAATGCCTTGCAAAAATAATAAAATTTCTAATTAATAAAGGTTAGAAAAAATGTTGGAACAGCCTAATTGAAAGAATAGATAACAACGATGCTACAAGTTCTATTTACAGTAACATCCTATGTTGGTACAGATCCTCAAAAGACAATACTAAAAGAATCAACTTCGTATGATACTTAACAGAGAAACTTTCTGACCCTTTTCTTTTTCTGGACAAAAAAAAGGAATAAGAATTGTGATTGCTTTGAGATAAAGTATAAACAATTATACACACACATACACACTCTTAGAACACTACTTGGCACAGAACAAAACAAAAATTTCTGGGCATCTGGCTAGCTCAGCTGATAGGCACACAACTCTTGATCTCCAGGCCATGGGGTGGTTGAGTAGAAGCCCCACACTGAGAGTACAGATTACTTTAAAAAATGTTTGTTGTTGCTTTTTTTAAATACTACCAGTAATTAGTACAATTTTGGTTGGTGGGAAGACATAGATGAGGAAAAAGGCAGATAAGATTCTTTTTCTATAAAAATCTCTCTCATGAAAGCACTAATAAATGTTCCATGTTATACTGAAATATATTGTCTTTTGGACTACCTAAATAGCAATCCAAATTCTGACATTTTTAATATTTGATAGAGAAAATAAGACATGATACCTTACTAGAGCACATGAAGGTAGATCCACAAACATCTTAAGAAATATAAAATGGGATGTGGGAAAAGAAGGAAATAGCAAATATTATTAAATTCCTTTAGAGCCTGCAGCCCGTTGGCAAATACTTGAGGTAGGCAGAGTATGACATTTTTTCAGAACTCCCTATTGTCTTAATGTTAATGCCTTGCTAGAGGGAAAAACAACCCGAGCTTAACAACAGCTAGGCCTCCAGTATCCTGTAAGTCTTCTTAGGCATATGAAAATCGTTTTGGAATCTTCCCCTTGACTTTACCTCCTCCAACTCCCAAATATATAAGCAGTCTCTCCTCATGGTCCCAGGCAGCTCTCCCTGCTCAGGGGTCCTGTCCCGTGCTTTAATAAAATCATCTTTTTTTGCACCAAAGATGCCTCAAGAATTCTTTCTTGGCTCTTGGCTCTGAACCCCCATCATCCCAAAACCCATCATAAACCACAAAAAAACCTATACTATTTTTTGTTAAATGTGAGTAAGAAAAAAATGATAAAAACAGATATACTTAGGAGGTGCCTGCGTGGCTCAGTCGGTTAAACATCTGACTTCAGCTCAGTTCATGATCTCAGAGCTGTGAGCTCTAGCCACGTCAGGCTCAGCGCTGACAATACGGAGCCTGCCTGGGATTCTCTCTTTCTCTCTTTCTCTTTGCCCCTCCTCAACTCCCTCATGTGCATGTGCTCTCTCTCTCTCAAAATAAATAAACTTTAATAAATAAACAAATAAAGATATACTTAGTTGTGGGGCTCATTATTATACAGTTGTCTACTGTTTAACACCCTTCAAGTCACATAATTACACATTTCAAATATGTCTAAAAAGTAAAATATATAGTTTGTCAACTTTTTATTATTACAGTCATGTAAGAAAATGAAAGTGTTTGTTTATCCTCGAGTGAAAATATTTACCATTGGTTCCCACTTTGTTTTAAATACCGTAAAGAAAAGAAATTCAAAGATACAAGCAGAGTACTTATCCTTAATTTAATGCCTTAATTTATAAAGAACACAACTGCCTTTATGAGTCAAAGAACAGTACAGAAATTTCCTCTTCAGCAACCAGGATAAAATTCTTGTTGAATATTGGAGATGACCTGTAACAGAAGGCAAAAGGAAAATTATTTAGGAAAAAAAAATTAAAACTAGACAGGAAAAATAGAAAAGGAGTAAAAGAGAATCCAAGCTAATGAGTATGTTCAGAATTGTGGATACAAAAAAAAGAATGGTTTTGTTGATGATGCTTATTAAAGGTTAATATGTTTATGTTTATGTGTTTGTTTTTTATTTCTGGGAGAGAGAGAGAGAAAGAGAGATAGTGTGAGCAGGGGAGGGTCAGAGAGAGTAAGAGATACAGAATCTGAAACAGGCTCCAGGCTCTGAGCTAGCTGTCAGCACAGAGCCGGCCATGGGGCTTGAACCCACACCGTGAGATCTTGACCTGAGCCGAAGTCGGATGCCTCACTGATTGAGCCACATAGGTGCCCCAAAGGTTAATATGTTTAAACAGAAAAATTAAAATCTCAGTTTTCTAACTCTAGAAAATCAATGATAATAATAAGTACAAGATGAAATGTCCAGGAAAGTGAAGAGATTAGAATCAGACCAAAGGATGTGTTCTGTAATGGCAGGTTTAGGCTTCATTCTCACCCTGTAATTCCTGTTGAATTGTAAGTGGAATGAAATCATCCTGGTAATTCACAGCGGTGGGGTGAGAAGAATTGACACCGTTCTCACATGAGTAACAAATACTAAGTGTGTGAATATAGTTACCGGTCTGTGATATTGTAAGAAAATTTTTAAATTTAAAAATAATAGAAGTTACACGTGAAAGGACTGTTCTTAGAGCAAAGAAAAAGTCAATTAATATTTAGTTGCATTTATTTGTTTCTAGGGTTTCAACAGCAAAACACAGGTTAAGTTTGATCAACTACACAAACATGTAAATGTTTCCCAAGTAAAAGTGGTCTCCCTGCAGGGGGGTAGCATTACTTTAATTAGGCCTTCATATTTTGGAAATCATAGATGAATTTGAAATTAAGAAGTCATAGATTGGTGAACTACCTCGAAAGAGACTGAAGGATAACTGTGGGGATAATAGATTTGTGTACTTTTTTTTAATATTTGGAACTAGCAAATTCATGTGGCACAGCTATATTCTATTCATGTAGATTCTTCATGAAAAGTTAGTTTGTGATCAGATTACTGAGCAGTTATGAATTACGTGATTGAAATATTTAATGACACTATATTATAAGAGTTTGAGGGATGAGATATTTGACTCAAGACTTTCTCCGCATACACCTGATCTTTGTAATTTTGTCTTCTGTTTTCATGCTAAATATCTCTTTTCAACTTGAGCTTCCCATACGTTTTACATTTGACTGCATTTGAATTTCCTAAACATTCCAATGAGATTACACCTAGAATACTTTGTTAGAGTTTTGGGTGTTTCCAATATTTTCAGTTAGAAAGTTAAGCCATCTTTTGGTTCCTCCTACAGATATTTAATTTTATTAAATAATTGTGGATTTTACTAGCTTCACTCTCAGAGGCCATCTTCTTTCCCTAATTTGCAAGTTCTTGGAATAGCACACCTTCTTTCTAGGCTTCACTTACAAACTTTATTTTTGGTCACACAGCAACCTCTCAAGTGGAATTTGAGTGGAAAGAAAAAGTATATACTTTATCTCATTTAATTAATAGAAATATGCATTTTTTGCATTATACTACTCAAAATATCCTTGTATCCCCCAAACAATATATCTATATAATGTGAAAAATGAAAATGCAAATATTAATAACTAAAAGTATATCCATCCATAAAGCTAATAGTGCTACCATCTTGACCTACGGAACCCAAGCTGGGAAGCAGATTTGGGGGAAAAATGATTTATTGTATTTTGAATGTGTTCTCTTTTGCCTTCCTTTGAGATATCTGAGTATTTTCCAGGAGATAGTTTTGAATGCAGATGAGGGAGTAGTTATTGATAGTGGCATATGTGTCCCAAGGATCGAGCAAGAATAGAAACTGCTTCTTGAGTTTACCAGTTTAGGTCATTGCTGACTACATGAGAATGGTTTCTCTTGGACATACAGCAGAAACCAGATTTCAGTGGGTGGAAGAATAAGTGGAACATGTTTAAACAGAGTACAGAGGAGATTCTTTCACAAAGTTTGTGAAGGAGAGGAAAGAGAGGACCAGACTCTTGTTAGACAGAAGCTGAAGTAAGAGAGGTTACTTTTTGTTTGTTTGTTTGTTTGTTTGTTTGTTTTGTATTTTTATGGGAGAGACTTGGGCATGTTTAAATGGATAAAACTGGATAAAAGCCTAAAGTAGAGGTTGAAGATACTGCAGGCCGTACCTTACAATATTAACATTACAAATATTTACAGATTAAACAAGCTTATGTCACTTTACTCATTACCCAAATCTAAAACAAAATTGTGATGTTTCCTGAGGGATAGTTTTAAAAAACACACACAAACAAGTAGTGGTGAATGTGATAAGCTCAGGAAGCTCACAAAGGGGGGTTAAGAGTCATAGATGGGGTGGTTTTATTGTGCCAGTGGCAGACCATTGCATCTTCTGCAGGTGGGACTGTGTGCTTCTCCAAGCTTGCAGAGCTTGGTGTGCCCAGGGAAAGAAGCTGGTTATAGAAGCAGACTCCTCTTTCTTCTTGGTTAGCAATATGTGCCAAAATGATTTTCATCCACCTTGGGTAGTTATCTGAAGAAGCCTTCGAATTCATACTTTTGATTTTTCTAAAGAACAGCTACCCATATTTAAAGAGCCAAACCCAAATATATGAAGATGCACAAAGGAAACAGAATTCAAGAACAGCTAACTCTATGTCAGAATACAACTTTGGAAAAAGAAGTCATGCAAGAACTTTGAAACCAAAGCATTCAAAGAGAGAGAGAGTTAATAATGAATGAAGACTGAAAAGACCTTTCTCAGCTTATAACATTTTAATATTTGAAAACTTCTGAAAAGCTAAAGGTGGTTCACCATAGGTGAAGCTGTGCCTGTAAGTGAAAACGGAGAAAAATCTGTTTAGTCTCAAAAATAAGGATATATTCAACTTGCTAAAGATAATAAAATGTGTTATGATAAAATGAAATCTTAGGAGGAATAACTGAAGTTGGATATGTTAAAAAAGAAATAGGTCCAAAATGGAGTCATCTGTCCTAAGTTCCATGAATGAAGTCACTAGTGCCAAATTCCTTGGGCAAACCAAGACTTAATACTTAACCTAACTTTTAGTTTCAGCCTCACCCAGGAGTGGAATTTTAAAACACTCAATTTACAATTTCCTGATCAACACTAATAGAGGTAATCTGCATGATAGACCCTATCCCTTCCCCCCTCAAAAGGTGACCTGTTCTGAAATAATCCTTTCTTTTGTTTATGACTTCTTTGTCTCTATTCACATTTGCTTGTAAAAGGCTTCCATTTTTAAAAAATTTGTGTTTAATGTTTATTTATTTTTTGATAGAAAGAGAGTACGAGCAGGGCACAGGAGCAAAGAGAGAGGGAAACACAGAATCCAAAGTAGGCTTCAGACTCTGAGCTGTCAGCTCAGTACAGAGCTCAACACGGGGGTTCAAACTCACAAACCGCAAGATCATGATCTAGGCTGAAGTCACTCAAGTGCCCCCATCAGTGATCTTTAATGGTATTTTAATCATTGTTTTGGTGTGTCATAAGCCACACCCACAGAAGATGGCAAACTTAATCGATAAATGTGAGTGTTCTGACTGTTCCACTGACCAGCCATTCCTCCATCTCTGTTTCTCCTTGGAATTCTCCAGCCCCTGAGACACAGCAGTATTCAAATTAGGCCAATTACCATTTGTAGCAACATGTACAGAACTTGAGGGTGCTATGCTGAGCAAAATAAGTCAGGCAGAGAAGGACAAATACCATATGTTTGCACGTATAGGTGGATTAGGAGGAACTTAATGGAGGACCATGGGGGAGGAGAAATGGAAAAATAGTTGGGAAGAGGGAGGGAGGCAAACCAGGAGAGACTCTTGAATGCTGAGAACAAGCTTGAGGGCTGATGGAGGTGGGAAGGGGAGTGATGGGCATGAAGGAGGGCACTTGTTGGGATGAGCACTGGGTGTTGTATGGAAACCAACTTAATGATAATTTATTTAAGAAAAAATAAATAAATAAAAATTAAAAAATTAAATTAGGCCAATTAATAACCCTACAATGGCCTTTAAATGTTCAAATGAAAGCAAATGTCATCCATTTCTCACTTTAAACCGAATGCTAGAAATTACTGAGTTTAGTGAGGAAGGCATATCAAAAGCCAGGAGAGGCCAAAAACTTGACCTCTTATCCCAAAGAGCAAAATTGTGAATATAAAGGTAAAGTTCTTAAAGAAAATGAAAAATGCACTCCAATGAACATACCAATGTTAAGAAAGCAAAACAGCCTTATTGCTGATACGGAGAAAGTTTCAGTGGTCTGCATAGAAGATCAAAGCAACCACAACATTTCCTTAAGCCAAAGCATAGTCCAGAGGAAGGCCCTAAATCTTTTAAATTCTATGAAGGGTTAGACAGATGAGGAAGCTGTAGGAGAAAAGTTTGAATCTAGCAGAGATTGGTTCATGAGGTTTAAGGAATGAAGCCATCTTCACAACAGGAAAGGATGAAGCATCAATTGCTGATGTAGGAGCTGCAGCAAGTTACTGAGATCTAGCTAAGACAATTAATGAAGGTGACTACTCTATACAACAGATCTTCAAATATATAAGACAAAATAGTCTTATATTAGAAAATCCCATCCAGTACTTTCAAAGTTAGAAAGGAGAAGTTGGTGCCTGACTTCAAGTTTTCAAAGGACAGGTTGATTCCTGTTAGGGGCTAATGCAACTGGTGACTTCAAGCTGAAGCCACTGTTCATTTACCATTCCCAAAATCCTAGGACCCTTTTATTTAAATTTATTCATTTATTTTGAAAGAGAGATTGAGAGAGAGAGAGAGAGAGAGAGAGAGAATGCACATGCCCGAGTGGGGAGGGGCAGAAAAAGAGGGAGAGAAAGAATCCTAGGCAGGCTCCATGCTGTCAGTGCAGAGCCTGATGCTTGGCTCGATCTCACAAATGTGAGATCATGATCTAAACCAAAATCAAGAGTACAACGCTTAATCAACTGAGCCACCCAGGCACACCTGAAATCCTAGGACCATTAAGAATGATGCTAAATCTACTTTGCCCATGCTTCATAAATGGAACAACAAAGCCTAGATGACAGCACATCTATTTATAACACAGTTTTCTGAAAATTTCAAGCCCCTTGTTGTGACCTAATGCTAAGAAAAAAAAGGTTCCTTCCAAAATATTACTACTCATTGACAATGCATCTGGTAACCCAAGAGCTCTGAGGGAGATGTACAACAAGATTAATGTTGTTTTCATGCCTGCTAACACAATATCCATTCTGTAGCCCATGGACCAAGAAGTAGCTTTAACTTTCAACTCTTATTATTTAAGAAATACATTTCATGGGGTGCCTGGATGGCTTAGTCAGTTAAGCCTCTGACTCCAATTTCAGCTCAGGTCATGATCTCATGGTCTGTGAGTTCGAGCCTCATGTTGGGCTCTGTGCTGACAGTACAGAGCTTGCTTGGGATTGTGTCTCTCCTCTTTCTCTGGCCCTCCTCCTGCATGCACATTCTTTTTCTCTCTCCCTCAAAATAAATAAATAAACTTAAAAAAAATACATCTCATAGGGCTATAGCTGGTATAGATAGTGATTCTTCTGAAGGATCTGGTCAAAGTAAATTGAAAACCTTCTGGAAAGAATTCACTATTTTAGATGCCATTAAGAACATTAGTGATACATGGGAAGGGGTCAAAACATCGACATTCACAGGAATTTGGAAGAAGCTCATTCCAGCACTCATAGATGACTTTGAGGGGTTCAGGACTTTAGGGAGAAAGTCACTGTGGTAGAAGATGTGGTAGAAATAGCAGGAGAAGTAGAATTACAAGTGGAGCTTGAAGATGTGTGTGAATTTTTTGCAATCTCATGATGAAACTTAGAACAGATAAGGAGGTGCTTCTTATGGATGAGCAAAGAAAGTGTTTGAGATGGAAAGTTCTGTAGGAAGATGCTGTGAAATCTGTTGAAAATTGTTGCAATCTTATGATGAAGTTAGAACAGATGAAGAGGTATTTTTTATGGATGAGCAAATAAAGTGGTTGGGATAGAAACTTCTCTTTAGAAAGATGCTGTGAAAACTGTTGAAATGAAGACAAAGGATTTGGAATACTACATAAATTTAGTTGATAGAGCAACATCAAGATTTGAAAGGATTGGCTCCAATTTTGAAGGAAGTGGTACTGTGGGTAAAATGCCATCAAGCAACATCACATGCGACAGAGAAATCTTTCGAGAAAGGAGGAGTCTAGTGATATGGCAAACTTCCTCGTTGTCTTTTCTTAAGAAATTGCCACAGCCACTCCAACCATCAGCAGCAATTGACATCAAGGCAAGACCCTCTAGCAGCAAAAGATTAATGACTTTGAAAGCTCTGCTGATGATTAGCACTTTTTAGCAGTAAGGTATTTTTAATTAAGGTATGTATATTGAGTTTTTAGACATAATGCTATTGCATCCTTAATAGTTTACAATATAGTATAAACTTTTATATGCACTAGGAAAACAAAAAAAAACTCATTTGATTTGTTTTATTGTGATATTTGTTTTACTGTCGCGGTCTGGAACTAAACTTGCAGTATCTCTGAGGTATGTCTGTATAGATGCATATATCTTTCCTGAATCTGTCCATTAAAAAAGACTAAGGCAGTGGTATCTACATAACAACTTGAAGAAATAAGTGATTCTGAGGCTGGGGTCAGCAGAGTTAAATATGAGCCATGATTATCTTGTGGTGCCAGAACATAAAGAATTGCTCAGAAAATGATAGAGATGTGTAAGAAAGACACAGGAGCTAGCTTGAAGGGGTAACCACAGGCCAAATTTGAGACAATTTGACTATCAAAATGCAGACTGCGACAAATGAATCTGTTACAAATGTAGGACATAATCTCTCTGGAGTAGGTGCAGAGAAAGGAGCTGACCTAAGTAACTTTGGAAAACAGTATTTTGATTGGAAACCATCAGGCTAAAGACAAAAGAACTGTGCATAAATATTGTACTCTGGTTTGTAAACTTGTTTTTCACTAGAGTGTGGTTTATCAATTCTGAAAGTATGTTACTTTTGTACTAGGGTTGAACAAATAAACAAATTAATGTTAGATTATGGGAGCCAGGTTTCTCACTGCCAGAGAAAGAAAATACAATCAAGTGGAGAAGTCTAGAATGAACCACGTGGTACTAAGTCAGAGTTGAGACAACAGTTTGAACACATGTTTAGGTTTCTAGATACATGGAAAATAAATAGATATATAGATGATAGATGATTGATAAATGATAGATAGATAACTTTAGGTATATGTACATACATCAGTTAATATACATGCATATATTCCTTAGCATTGTTCACTAGAAGTGATGATATCCCAATAGCAATTGGGAAACTTGAAACCAGATCTTGGTTTTTAATGCCATTCTCAACAGAAGGAGAAAGGGCTTTTCTAGGACTAGGGCAAAGAAAATAGAAGATGAGCCTGGAGCATGTTTCAGAAAGAAAGTAAATAAATGCTCAAAAAAAACCTGCAAAAGAATACAGTCTTATCAAAACACATAGGAGCCAATGTGAAAGATCTCCCTTTGGCCAAAGCTGAATAATTTGAGCAACACGATAAATACCATCCTGTTGGATTATAATCCAAATTATAAAATAAATATACAAGAGTTCATAGTGATATAAATAACTGAAGAAAGAAAGAAAGAGATAAATTCTCTTTATAGAAAAATTATAAAAAATATATGTAGATATTTCCTTCCTGAAGATGCAGGCTAATCCCGTCTCTCTCTCAATGTGAACTGGATTTACTGATACCCCCAAAGGATAGAGCACGGAAAGGGAAAATTGGTAATTTTACAGTGGAAAGAACCAACAAAGACTGTATTAACCAGGTCATCAAGGCACTGATGATAAATTATGCTAATATCATATACTCCCTGATTTAATGTGATACTGTTGCTAAGTAAGAAACATTATTTTTCTTAGGAAATGCACACTGATCATTCAGTGGTAAAAGCGTATGATATTAACATGCTATTACATGGTTCAAAAAAATATACGCATCACATATATGTGTATATATATATATATATATATACATACATACATACATACAACACAGAAAATGACAAAGAAAACATGGCAAATATTAACCATTGGTAATTGAGATGACAAATCTACTGAAATTCATTATACTATTCTTGCAGCTTTTCTGAAGTTTTAATGTTTTCAAATAAAAAGCTAACAAAATTTAAAAATGACAATTTTTATTATTACAATATCAATCAATACATGGTCATCTGAAACAATTTTTGAGAAGTAAAACCAAAAAATTTTAGAATGAAAATAATACCCATCGATTATGAACATTTCATACTTTAAAGATGCATTTACCTTTTTTAAGGGAACCCTATTAGATAAATTGATTATTAATCTACTTTTTTCCTGTGTTGTGAATATTTTGTCATATCATTATAGTTCAACTATTTTAATGACTGAGGGGGATTTCATTATAGGATTATTTCCCCAATTCCCTAATGCTACTTATTCAGATTGTTGACATTTCAGCATAATAACCAACACTGATGTGAAACATATTTGCAGCTAAATCTATTCCCACATGCATAAATATTTTCTGAATATGATTTTCTACCAGCTATCAATTTTTCTGTTAAAAAATAACATTATAAATAATAAATACTTTTCTACATATAGATATATACATAGAAAAAAAATTCAACAACACCTAGGGGATCTACAGACCCCAGTACCTTAATTCCATCCTGTGGATGTCATGACTATAAAAATGTGTTGTTTTTAGTTCTGGTGGTTCTAACTGGATTATAATTTTAAATCACAGAGCCCTTTTTCTTTGTCTGTTTACTTCCAGCTATGAAAGGTGAGAATTAGTGCACTTAAATCACCATCCACCTTTCTTCCCCCTCTCTACCTTAAAAATTATACTATAATCTTGGATTTATTATTAGTCAACATGAACCATAAGCCAGGCACTATATAAAAAGGAAGAGTATCAGAGAAAGAATAAAGGAAAAATAAAAATATTTTATTTTTCTTATTCTTAATTGATCTATAGATAACTATTCAAAATAATAAGAGCAACAATGTATTGGGTGATTATACTATGCAGATTAAGAATAGAAGAAGGAAATTAAAAATATTCTGTTTTTTTTAAGTTTATTTATTTATTTTGATAGAGAGAATGTGCAAGCAGGCTCCACACAGTAAGCACAGACCTGATGAGGAGTTCAAACTCATGAACCGTAAGATCATGGCCTGAGCTGTAATCAAGAATTGGAAGCTTAACCAACTGAGAATACTCTGCTATAAAACATGTGCACTATCCATGAAACATTATGGTATTACTCAAAGATGGACTTACTTTGCTGTAAATGTATACTGCAAAGTCTAGGACAACTACTAAAAATGTTTTGAGAAGTAAAATTGATATACTAAGAGAACAGAGAAAATGGGAGTCATGTAAAATGCTCAGTTAATACCGGAGAAGGCAGAAAAGATTAAAAAAAAAAAAAAAGGAAGACAGAAAAGAAACAAAAAACAAGGACAATGAATAGAAAGTAGTTACAAATATGGTAGTTATTTTTCTCCCATGTGCTCAGTAACAGAACTATCTGCTGTAGGGTGTTGCAATGATTACCTTTTCTTCTGTTTGGATCATTTGTGTCACCAATTGCCAAGGATTCTGATACTTAGAAGCTGTCCTGCTGCTGCTGGTGATCAGAAAAGTGGAAAGAATATATTATATTATGTGTATCTTAAAGCTGCAGTGAGGAGTTCTGGTGAAACTCTTCTTTCAGTTTTTATCCCCCAACCCTTCTTTCTAGGAAAAAGCACGAATTCATGGAAACTGGGTCAAATGATTGTCTGAAGGACAGACACATTTTTTTTTTCTCAGAATCACTGTCCTTTCTTCTTCTTTCTGAGATAAAGTCTTTAAATCAATCTTTGTTTATTCTGAGAAGTTCTTATAGGTGGTGGGAAGCACTGGTGACCAACATGAATACAACCAGTTTCCGCCCTCAGTAACCTCACATTCTAGCAGAAAAGGTAGAGAACAGAAATAGACACCATTATGTGGTAGTATAATAGATGCTATGACAGAAAGAAATATACAGTAGAAGCACAGAGTAGAAGTAACCCAGACTGGAGAGGCTATCAAGATAAGTCTTGAAAGGTGGGGAAGTGTTAGTTAGGTGAAGAAATATATTATAATAGACAATGTGAACAACATGTTCAGGAAAATGGAGGTGGGAGAGAGCCTGGCATTTTTAGGGCTGTGGTAACATTCTTAGGGTAATTTCTTTTAAAAAAAAAAATTTGTTTTGGGGCGCCTGGGTGGCTTTGTGGTTTAAGCGTCCGACTTTCGCTTAGGTCATGATCTCGCCGTTCGTGGTTCAAGCCCCGCGTCGGGCTCTGTGCTGACAGCTAGCTCAGAGCCTGGAGCCTGTTTTAGTCTGTGACTCCCTCTCTCTCTGACCCTCCCCTGCTCACGCTGTCTCTCTCTCTCCTAGAAATAAATAAAACATTTAAAAAAAAATTTGTTTTAAGTTTATCTATTTATTTTGTGGGAGAAAGCAAGCAGCAAAGGAGGGAAGAGAGAGGGAGAGAGAGAGAGGGAGAGGGAGAGAATCCCAAGCAGGCTCTACACTGTCAGTGCAGATGTGGGGCTTGAACTCACAAACTGTGAGATCATGACCCAAGCTGAAATCAAGAGCTGGATGTGACTGAGCCACCAGGCGCCCCTAGGATAATTTATTTTTTTAAATTTACCTGGTTACTTTTACAATGTGGCTACTGTCTGGGCCTGCATCTCAATCTACCAGACATCTATAAAGCAAGGGTACATAGTTAAAGTTCAAAGTGGAATCATGTCTGAGGAAAAATCATTGTAAAAGCATTGCTAAAAAGAGAATGCAAGAAATAAAACCAGGAAGAAGAAAAGAGACAATACCTAACTCCCTTCCCCACCAAATATCAGGAAGTAGGTGTTTGGTTCTGGGTCAAGAAGTGGCCTTGGAAGATGGAAGATACAATCAGGCATGTCATGCAGAAGATATTTGCACTAGCATATCTGTGACCTGAGAAATACCAATACCCGGCAAGTTAAAATATGAGAAAATATAAGACTTTGAGAGCAACTGTCAAAAATGGCAGGTGCCAGCTTTCCTAATATTTGATTCAGTGAGTTCTCATCCTTTGCTGCAAAAACAACTCCAGAAATTATCTGATGATCTGACCTGTGTTATCCTTGGTCACTGGGCTGACATAACATGCAGGATGTTTGGCAGTTAAGAAGAGAGTCAGTTGTATTATTTAAGGAGCATGCTTTGGGGTCCCACATTTCAGTGTCCATAGAAAATCTAGCTAATTTTTCTTTAATTTTTATGTCTACTTTAATACACAGTGTCCTACTATGAGTTGAGAAATCAGCCAGTGATCCCTAAGCAGACTTCAGTGTCAAAATCTATCATACTTCATCTTGTGAACAAGTTAAACAAGTTGCAATCTTGACAATATGTACCAACAGCAATAAATTGTAAAATTAGCATGTCAAGGAGAACACGTCAAGGCAGACCATAATATAATTGGTCATCTAAAGTTCTCTCCGCAATGAGACTGGATTTTGAAGGAAATGATTTTTTAGAATGTCAATGAAAACGCATACTCTTAACTCCTTGCCTTTCTTTTCTACTCTGCTCATTCTTGATCAAGATTACTAAATCAATAATGTTTTTGAACTTTTACCTTGATTTCATAAACATTATTATCTCTAGCTTCACATCTTCTCACTTTTCCCCTGGATTCAATCCAAAAGTCAGCAAAGTGTTCTCACCTGCTGCTTAAACCACAGCAATTCCCATTCAGAGCAGTTCTTTTCTTTTGCATTATGTCCAGGTGATTTAGTACAAAATAATTTATTTCCTCAAATTAACTTTTGAACTAAATGAAGGTATTGAGTAGATTTGCTTTCTAAATATGTTTTCAGAAAGTTTTATGTGGAAAAAAATTAAATATAATATATTGCTTCAGAAATTATTGGTTTACGTAAGTCTTTTATGTCTGGTAAGAACCTAACCCAAGCTTTTGGATATAGATATATCTGTTTTGTTTTTAAAAGCTTAAAGGATCTAAGGTAGCATCTGGAAAAATAAGTAGATAAGAACATTTAATAAAAAAAGATTTCAAAATCCTAGACTGAGCTCTAAAATGCCCTTCTAGATAATAAAAGCTATTCTGAAATTAACATAACTTTTATGAGGCCATTATAACGTAGTACTAGACACAATTCAATAAAACAGACTTGATGGACCAGAACTGACTCTATTATATGTAAATTATAATATAATATAACATAAGAAGCACCACAAATCAATGAGAAACAGATGGACAATGCAAAAAATTGCATTGGCCAAAAAATTCAATGTCATAGGAAGGATGGAAAGAGACAATTAGAGACTTAAGAGACACAACAAAATGCAACATATGGACTTCGGTCTCAGAAGCAAAGAAATCAATTGTAAAAATACACCCTTGAATTCTTAGGGAAATCTGAATATGGACTGAGTATTAGTTAATATTAAGGAATTATTTTTAATTTTGTTTCATGGGATAAAGGCATAGTAATTATATGTACCCATTTTAAGAGAGAGAGAGAGAGCACGAGAGTGGGAGGGGCAGAAAGAAAAGGAGAGAATCCAAAGCAGGCTCTGCACTGACAGCAGGGCTCAATCTCACAAACTATGAGATCATGACCTGAGCTGAAATCAAGAGTCAGTCGCTTAATTGACTGAGCCACCCAGGCACCCTGGTAATTATATATTTTAAAAGAAGGTGTCTTTCTCAGAGAACCATATGAGATTATTTATGGTGAAATCACCAGATCTCTGGGATTTGTTTTCAAATATTCCAGATTAAAGAACAAAAGAAGGGGAGAAGAGGAGAGATGAAATAAGAATACAGAATGATCATTGGTGAAGTAGGAGAATTCATTATATTGTTCTTACTATTTTCCTACACTTTTGAAAATTTCCATAGCAAAAAAATTATTAAAAAAAACACTGGAATCAGTTCTTCAGATAAAATCTCCAACATCATAATAGGAAAAAAAAAGACAAAATATTTTTCTAGAGGAAGAGAGAAGAGAGAGCTACAACCTCCTAGCTCTTCACCCTTTCCCAAGAGAGCCCCTCAAATGTATCAGTGGAACATGGCTTGAAAACTGCTGCAGCTCCTTGGTTCAACTCCCTAGGCTAACAGCATAGGCTCTTTCCAAGCACCAGAGTTTCAGAGTTGACTGTTCCCATCCCACAACTGACCTGTTTATAAGAATACATATTGTACTCACCTCCATGTACAATCACCTCCTCCTACCTCATCAGGTAGTAATCTTCCTTGCATTCACACTGACCTTACTGCTTCCCTTGTTTTTGATGACTAAGCACTTGGTAAATATGTTCCTCACCTTTTGATTTGGTGTCCTTTTGGGTAGAATATTTCACCGTAGCACTAACCATAATTTTCATAAAGGACTGTTAAATTGGAAAGAAAATACCGTTGAGGCAATTGGTCAACTATTCAGAAAATTTAGTATATGCCTTAACATACATTTATCAAACTTTCAAAAGCAATAGTCAAATGTAAAGTAAAAATAAAAGCATAAAATGAAGAGTTAAGATAAAATTGTAGTTGAATATCAAATCTCTGTGTGAAACATAGGATTTTGTAATCTTGAAAGTCAAGATCAAAATTTTTTACTATAGAGTCTAAGAAATTTCATACCAACAACATACCAATGTTTTAAAGTTAAAAATCACGGGGTGCCCGGGTGACTTAGTTGGTTAAGCGTCCGACTTTCACTTAGGTCATGATCTCACGGTTCGTGGGTTCGAGCCCCGCGTCGGGGTCTGTGCTGACTGCCAGCTCAGAGCCTGGAGCCTGTTTCAGTCTGTGACTCCCTCTCTCTCTGACCCTCCCCTGCTCACGCTGTCTCTCTCTCTATTAGAAATAAATTAAAAAAATAAATAAATAAAAATAAAGTTAAAAATCACATAAAAAGCTAGAAAAAGAGCCAGTGGAAAAAAAAAACCCAAGTGGTTAAACTTTTTATTATAAAGAAAGCTTTTCAAAAGACTAAGATCACAAAAGAGCAAAAGGCAAATGTCATAAACAGTCATTTTATATGTGAAAATACCATAAGCATAGCTATATAAATATAGATAGATATTATTAATGTCTCTATTAAGTTAAAAATGTAAAATAATGAGCTTTACTTATTAAAACAATACTAAAAGGTAAAAAATATAATTCTTGCTAAGTTTCAAAAAGCCTTTATTATTTAAAAAATTTTTAAAAACTTATTTTGAGAAAGAGAGGATGAGCACACATGCAGGGAAGAGGCAGAAAGAGGGAGAGAGAGAAACCCAAGAAGGGTCTGCACTGTCAGCACAGAGCCTGATGCAGAGCTCAAACACACAAACTGAGAAATTGACCTCAGCCAAAATCGAATGCTTAACCAACTGAGCCACCCAGACGCCCCTCAAAAGGCCTTTAAAACTTTGACCCTAATTCTTAATATTTATCCTAAAGAAACAAATGTTAAATTTTAAAAAATGAACAATGACGGGGTGCCTGGGTGGCACAGTCAGTTGAGCACCATCTTCGGCTCAGGTCATGACTTCAGTTTGTGAGTTCAAGCCCTGCATACATTCTGTGCTGACAGCTCAGAGCCTGGACCCTGTTTCAGATTTTGTGTCTCCCTCTCTCTCTGCCCCTTTCCTGCTCATGCTCTATTTCAATGTCTCTCTCTCTAATATAATATTAAAAATTTTAAAAAAAATGAACAATGTTCATTAAATGTTATTTATAATAGCAAAAAAATTGGAAACAAATTACTGTTCAACAACAGAAGATTAATTAATAATGGCTCAAATGCTTTTGAAAAGATTCTGTTATTAAAAGATAATCTACTTGAGTGGGAGAAGATATGTGTAAATGATATATTTGATAAGGGGTTAATATCCAAAATATATAAAGAACTTAGACAGACAAAGAAATAAATAAGCCAATTAAAACATGGGCAGAGGAACTGAATAGATATTTCTCCAAAGAAGATATATAGATGGCCAACAGACACATGGAAGATGCTCGACATCATTAATCATTATCAAAATGCAAATCTAAATCACAATGAAATATCATCTCACACTTGTCACCAACACCTGTGTTGGTAAAAAGAAAGCCTCACACACTGTTAGTGGAAATGTAAATTGATGCAGCCACTGTGGTAAACAGTATGGAGGTTCCACAAACAATTAAATGCCATATGATCCAGTAATTCCATTACTGGGTACCTACCCAAAGAAAATGAAAACACTATTTCAAAAAGATATGTGCGTTCCTATGTTTTTACAGCATTATCTACAGTAGATAAATATGAAGCAACCCAAGTATCAATCTATAAATAAATGGATAAAGAAGTTGTGATAGATATATATATAGGAAATATTACTTGGCTATGAAAAAGAATGAGATCTTGTCATTTGTGACAAGTATTATACTAAGTGAAATAAGTCAGACAGAGAAGGACAAATACTGAACAATTTCACTTATATGTGGAATCTAAAAAACAAAGCAAAAGAATTTAAATAACCAACAAAAAGCAGAAATAGACTTACAAACACAGAGAATAAACTGATGGTTGCCAGATAGGGAGAGAGGGGTGGAAGGATGAGCAAAATGGGTGAAGGGGAGTGGGAGGTAACAGCCTTCCAGTTATGGAAACAGAAAGTCACAGGGATAAAAGGTAGAGGTAGGAAATATAGTCAGTGATAGTATAAGATCACTGAACAGTTATGGCTAGTGACTGCACTTACAATGAGCATAGCATAATGAATAGACTTGTTGAATCATATGATGCTGTAAACCTGTAATAAATGTAACATTGGATGTCAACTGTATTTCAATAATAAAAAAAATTCAAACTTAAGAGATTCTGTTAATGCAAAAATGCTTACATTTTATGGTTAAGTCTAAAAAAATTGAAGGATTAGGTTTGCATACAAAACTGTTCCTAATAATTTCAAAATAAAGGCAAGCTTATTTATAAATACAAAAAATATTAAAACAAAATCTCTATATTTAGTCATTCTTTCCTTTGGATATTGAGATTATGTGAGGCTTTTTTCTTTTTTGTTAACTATTAAGTTTTCAATTTCTTTCAAATTTTCTCTAATAAATTTTTACCACTCTTATAATTTTGTTAAATACTTTTTGGAAAAGATATATGCTGTACTTACAGTGTGAACAACTAGTGTTTATTAGGAAAGAATGACAAAGAAGTTGGGCAATCTAAGCTGTCCCCAGATCTTCACAGTGATATAGTGTGCTGTAATGAAGTTTATCTTGTCCTTTAATTACAGAGCTTTGTATCAAGCTGCTAGCTAGGCAGAAAGTGAAAAGGAATTGCTGAGTACACATGAGATAGAAGTCTCTGGCAGAGGTCTTCATCTTCGCTTGGACCTTATGAAAGATAACACTTTATGAAATATAACATCAAGAACTGCCATCATAATCAAGACTTTTAATAATTACGAGCCAAACATAATGTCAATCATACTAAGAACCATATGCTGATTATGGGGAATGGTGAAATATTTGAGATATATCACGTAGGGGGAAAAGGACATTCTGCTAACTAAAATGTTTCTTTTAATTTTAAATACATGGCTAGGTTGTGTGTACAAAAATTGCAGTGTTGCTTGTAATACTGATGTAGTAGGAAAAAATAAAATACCCAATAACAGAGGAATAATTAAATATTATACAGAATATTCATTCTGTAAAATGTTATAGAGACATTAAAAATGAGGTAGGTCCATATAGTTTTACATGAAACTTTACCATAGAGAATAAATGATTCATAAGGAGTATGTATATGTGTATAATTTGGTAACATTTAGGGGGTGGATAATAAGGGACCTTCACTTTTTTTACATACTTCTACCTTTGTTTGCATTTTGTGATGAAATGGCATTGTTTTTATAACTAAAGGAAGAGAAGAGGAGAAAGAGGAAGAGGAAGGAGGAGGAGGAGAAGGAGGAGGAATCAGCAGTGACTGTACCAACAGTTACAGCAGCAGCAGAACAAGGAAGGAAGGAAGAAGAGAAGCAAGGAAGGAAAATAAGAAGAATTTGGAGCTGCTGCCACCAGAGTCATGTAGGGCCGTTCTCTAGGCTTGACCTTGATTATCCACAGAGAGTATCACACTATAGCATTATCTTAGTAAATTCATTGTAGGCCAGGGTATGGGTCTGAAATTTTGCAACTTGAATGCGCATTTACCAAGAGCTGATCTGTTTGTGAAAGGTGAGGTGAAAATTTTCTCCAAATATGAAGCAGATATAAGAACTCGGAATTAGAAATAGATGCAAGTATTGGACTGGAGCCTTATATTCTCTGATCAGCCTAGTCCCCTCTACAAGGCCATTTGGGACAGCAGAATACTTAAAAGAATACAGACATGGTTTTAGATCTTGGCTGGGCCATTTACTTTACTTTACTGGTCAAGTTACTTAACCTCAGTTTACTCCTTTGTGAAATGCAAAAAAGGTGATATTAATATCCTGAGGAGGGAATTGGATGAGCATAGAAAAAGAAGGAAGAGATTTGATGCGAATGGTTAACTTCAACTTATGCAGGTTTCCCTAATGAAGATACATCTGGTTTAGAACTAGAGAGGTGTGTGTGCTACAATTGCATTCAGAGATTAGCAGTCAGTAATTGTGAGGAGTTACTGTTATTTCCATGCCAGACAAAATGCTAGGCACTGATGGCAACAGCAGAGAAAAAGACAGAAGAGGCTCTCTTTTTCATAACAGTTGAGTATATGCAGGAAGTCACACACTGAATCATTTAGTCCATGTGATAAGAAGAGGGCAAGGTGCCATAAAGGGTATAAAATGAGCATAAAAAGAGAAAGATTTGAGGAGGAAGCAAGATTTCAGCTGAGAAATGAAGGGTGAATAGGAGGTAGCCATGTGAAAGGGGAGGGGCAATGTGATCTGAGCAGAGGAAACCATCTGTGCAATGACCACTGATGGGAAGAAATCAAGAGTTTCAGAGGTACTGGGAAAAGTCTAGAACAGCTGTGGCTCAGAGAGCCCTGAACAAGGCAATGAGACAGAAGCCCAGCTGATGTAATGTCTGAGAGGCAACTGAAGGATTGTAGTCATTATTTCCATAAAGACAAAGGGAGCCATTAAAGATTGCTAAACTGGAAATGCATCGTTCTTTCCTTCTCTATTCTTCTTCTTTTTTTATGTTAATTATAATGCTCCTTCTAGCTACTGTATGGTGGAGACACATTCTGACTCACCCTACAGATTTATATGCATCAAATTCTCAGAGTTCTGAAGGTTACTTATATGTGTGCCCATCTACTATAAGAACTGAATTTATTTAAAGTGCTTCTCACCTTGTTTTCTTTTCATATTTGTACTATTCATATTTTCTAGTCCTTGTATACATCATTGAAGACGGTTTAAGACACTAAGACTTGTTTTCCAATGACCTTGTGATTATACAAATTGACATAACACTGCTTCACTTATAATGTTTATATAAGTAGAAAGTACACACACACACACACAAAAGAAAAAGAAAATACAGGTAATGTTTTGACACTGAATTTGACTGTACTGGATTTTTCCCCCCAGCATTACCACCTTTCTCTTTGTTCATTTTCCTTGAAAGAAATTGTAACTATTAGTTACCATTTTCCATTTCTCAAGGACTCATTACATATTCTATGTACTTTATTCATATCTCATTTAATCATCAGAACAACCTTGCAGAAATGAATTTTTATTTTTGTTTATAGTTAGGAGACTGAAGCTCAGTGGTTATAAATCTTGTTCAAGGTCACACAGTGAATAATGACAAATACTAACCCAAGTAGTCTGCTTCTGCCAGCTTCAAGAATTCCTAGAACCATAAATTTAAATTAATTTAAAAAAAAGTATTGGAGCACCTGGGTGGCTCAGTTGGTTAAGTGTCTGACATCAGCTCAGATCATGATTTCATGGCTGGTGGGTTTGTGTCCTGTGTGCTGGCAGCTCAGAGCCTAGAGCTCTGATCCTGCTTCGGATTCTGTGTCTCCCTTTCTCTCTTGCCCTTCACCCATCCAGGCTTTCCCTCTCTCTCTCTTTCTCTTAAAGATAAATAAACATTAAAAAAGATTAAAAAGTATTTCTACATAGACTCAAAAAACTCATGTTTGAAACTATGGGCAATTGAAAATTATGGGCAGGTGGCAGCGCCTGGGGAGCTTAGTCTGTTAAGCATCCAGACACTTGATTTGTCATGATCTCATGGTCAGTCTCCACACTAAGCATGTGCATCCTGCTTGGGATTCTCTCTCTCTCTCTTTCTCTCCCTCTCTCTCTGACCCTCCCCAGCTCGCATGTGTGTACTTGCACACACTCTCTCAAAATAAATCAATAAACTTTAAAAAAAGTATGAAAGGAAAAGTATTCTACTCCTCAAACCTCTAGCCTACAAGCAAAATATGTAAAATGTGATCATTGATGAAAAATACATGTTACTTGCTATAAATGGAAATGATGGTAAAAATAAAAGTACACCATGTCCAAACCATCAATACAGCTTTACCCTGACATATGGTTGTATTTATGGTTTGGGGAGATACTAAAAATAACAAGAAAGGGCACAAGGCTTGTTTAAAGCACCATCTTTTAAAAATCTGTAGTGTGTAAGGATGAATACAAGAACAATTCTTATTTAATGCAGCAAAACATTTTCATACACCATTTTCTTGAAATTTCCTAATCCCACTTTTGTCATTTTTGCTTAACATATGATTTCACCACACTGCACACGTGTATTGATTACCCAAGGCTTGTGAACACTTTTCAAGGAGCAACAGAGTTTATGTTCTACAAATATTGGAAATTCCCCAGAAGTCCTGGGATTTTTGGAAAATCTTAAGACATTCATGCTTCTAATTCTTGAAAACATTCGCAGCCTTAGTGTAATGTGGCTTTTAAAAACAGTGCCTGCACTTTAAAGGTCATCTTACATTTAGCCACAAATTGAGAGGATTGTTAAAAATACTTTTTAGATGAAAAACAAAAACCCGTCGAAATACCTGAACCAATCATCAGATTGTCTTTGTCACCACAAACTACAGGTCTTCCTTAATTTATGATGGGATTACCTTCCAATAAAACCATCTGAAGTTGAAAAGATCATTAAGTTGAAAATACATTTAGTACATCTAACCTATGGAACATTATAACCTAACCTGGCCTAACTTAAACAAGCTTAGAACACTTCTATTAACCTATAGTTAGGCAAGAGCATCTAAGAGAAAGCCTGTCTTCTAATAAAACATGGACAAGCTCACGTAACTTATTGAATACTGTACTGAAAGTAAAAACCGGGATGAGTCTAGGTACAGAATGCTTGAGTGTTTGCCTTCTGATTGTGTGTGACTGGGAGTCCCAGTTCTCTGCCTCTGCTCAGTATCACAAAAGAGGATTCTACCCCATATTGCTAGCCAGGGAAAAGATCCATATTCACAATTTGAAGTACGTTTCTACTAATTCTACTATCACTTTTGCACCTTCATAAAATCAGAAGATCCTAAGTCAAAATATTGTAAATTGGGAACCATCTGTATGAGTTCAGCCCTGTGTTAGACTGACTCATGACAAATCGAAAAAGTGAATTTGTTTGTTTCTTTTAATATGTTATTTCCAAAGCTACAGTGCTACTGTAAACCTACCAAAGCTGTAAATTCCAATTTACTAGCTAACCACATTTTTTTCTATCAGAGCTGCTCTTTTTTTTTTTTTTTTTTAACAGTGTTAGTGTACTTTATGTGAACATATTCCCACATTGAAGTGTTTCTCTAATTCGGTGGCACTTGGAATACATTACAGCTTCTTTAGCTCTTTTTCTGCTCACACATAACAGTTAATTATCATAAAGAATCATCAGTTTAAAGGGAGCTTGGCTATAATGCTGACTAAAAATGACTGGTCAAATGCCAGGAAACACCCTGGTTCCCACATTTGCCACGTCTGGAGTTTTAGATAACCATCACCTATGGTCCTTACACTCTTTAATTATAAATGCTGCAAGTCCTCCAGACAAGTGAGGACCAGAGTAAAGATGAAAATCAAATGAATATTTTGATGGTTTTCAATGATAGTCTTTAATTACAAATGTTAAACATCTGCTAGATTATTCCAGAGTTACTATTGAAATGTTTAACTTGGCACTTGTTTGCTAAAAAGAGGATATTTATGGGAGGAAGGTATAACATATAAATGATGAAAGGAAGTCTTTCTACCACAAATTCACGAACACCTAACACTAGTCTAACAAGAAAACTGCTCTAAATGTGTGTAAGAAATAGAAGGGAAGGAGTTTGATGGAGGCTTTATGGCATTTCATCTATTTTATCTTCAATTGTAGATTCAGGGTGGAAAAATTCTAGAATTGAAGCTTCAGCTATAAAAAAATCTTGAGAGAAAAGTGTATATATATATGTGTGTGTGTGTGTGTGTGTATACATATATACAGCTATCACAAATCAGAAAACTCTGATGAGATGTTAGACTCGAGAAATTAAGAATATGAAAATGGAGAAGAAATGTGATTTAAAGTTCTACACTGAAATGCCCTCAATTGTAATCTTATTTATTGTATCTGCTGCCATTGTTTTTAAAATTGTGAATTATAAAATTATAAATTATGATCTATTTTAAGTATACAGAAATTTATGTAACAAGCAAATCTCTGTTATAGTTTTAACTTACATTGAATTATAGATGACAGTATGCTGGATATAGTTACATTTAATTTCCAAATTACTTTGGTCTCGCTGAAATTTGAAACTCATGAATACAAAGTGGTTTTCCCCAAGTACTTTCAAATTACCTGCTCCCCAAAAAGGCAGTCATTGACAAGCTTGGCCAAACTATGGAAAATTGTCTCAGAACAAACATTGTCTTCAATTAGTTCTCCTGTTGTTCTATCTTTGAATAAATCTTTATATAGTGAATAGCTTGGATGATTAGAAATCAATATGGTAGAGGACTGTAAAGGCCAATGTAATTCCAGTTTCTCTGAGTTGAGAAAAACTTGAACTACAGCCACAGTCACATCAAAGTCTTCAAGGGCAATGACCAACTCAACTTTGGGCATTCTGGCTGGACTTGAGACTTCAGGTGCTGTTTTTTTGATTCTCAACATTTTTCCCTTTATTCCCCAGAGTTGAGTTAACTTCAACTGTAGTCATTTTCTCACAGTTTAGGCTTAAGGTTAGTTTACATTTTATGTAGGGAAGGTTTTCTAACTTAGTTAACTGTGTTTAGAATTAATAAATATGACTGAATATATGAAATATGTAACTCTGACTTAAGGTTTTCGAAGCACAAGACAGTCTTACACTTTTCTTCATTTACTTTTAAAATACATTGCATGGTTTCTCCTACCATAGCAACTAAAAACTATCTTATTGTCTATATCAATTCCAATTGAGTTTTGGAAAGAGTAACTGACGGACAAGACATTCCAGCACAAATGCCCGACCAGGCTCCAGTGAGCTTCATATTGTGTAGAGGCACATGGCTCATTGCATTAAATAAGACTCAGGCCCAGGCTCTGCTTTCAAAGTGGGTGCCTCTTGGGACAGTTTTTGTATTCAACAGGAAAATGTGTAGGCATTGAAATTACACGTCATAGCCTAAATAAGCATTTGGTTGTTTTAAAGAAACATCCGGACACCAGGAGAAATAATCTGACTTAAAATTTCAACACTTTTGGAGACCAGGAAACAAATGAAAAGTTTTTCCTCCAAATTAGCTTTCTTCTTTACACGATAGTCTTTATTCTTGTTGAAGCAGTGTTTCTATGGTGTTTGTTCCATGACTGCTCTTGAGCTCTGAAAATTGCCAGCTGCGAATTCTGACCTGCCAAGGGATCGGCTCTATTTGCCCGACCAAGGAAAGGTAAAAAGAGAATCTCGCAGCCAGTAAAGATTATAAACATGTTTCTACACTGTTGGTGTGCTGTTTATAGAAAGAACTCACTTTAAGACTTTAATAAGCCCCCAAACTTCATTATTTTGCTCTCCCTCAGAGTACAAAGCACAGATGTTTTGGCATGTTGGAATTTGAAGTTTGGAATTTTTAGGAGAGGCACTGTGTGGGCAGAAAGCTAGCATCCTGGGCAGGTTGAGGTTCAGTAATTTTCTCAAAATAAGGTAAAAGAACAGCCCATGGCCTGAAAACTTAAGAGACACTCACAAGGATTAGGGTGCTAATGCACTGGACCAAATAAGGGCACTGAACTTCTTCCTAATATTTGAAGACATTAGACAATCAATCGTACCCCTTTTAAAAACAGGCAGCATAAGCTTGTATATAAAATTCTGAAGCAAAACAATGGTAACATAAAAATATATAATTACTTAACAAAAGACTAGTGAATTTCACATAAAAGGAGAGGCTTTGTTTAAAGTAAGAGTTTCCTAGTGTTTACAGAATAAGAAATACTGTTACAAGACTCTAAAAAGGACCTCGGAGTTTCTGTTCCCTGGTCCTTTCTAACATGACCATCCTCTCCCTCATTTCCACTCAATATTAAACTTTTTTCCTCCCCAGCAGCCTCCAGAACTGCCCTGTCCAATATATCCACTAGCCACATGTGGCTATTTTAATTAAAATTTAAATTAATCCATTTCTTCAGATTCACTAACCGTATTTCAAGTGCTCAATAGATTTATGTGGCTAGTATCTATGATAGTGAACAGAATAAAACATTTCTACCATCACAGAAAGTTCTACTACTTCTAGAAGATTCCAATTTTTATTTTTTTAAATGTTTATTTTTGAGAGGGAGGAGAGAGCGAGCATGGGGGGTGGGGGTGGGGGAGGGAGGCATAGGACCCAAGTAGGCAGCACAGAGCCTGATATGAGGCTCAACCTCACAAACTGAGATTACGACCTAAGCCAAAGTGAGATGCTTAACTAACTGAGCCACCCAGGCGGCCCTCAAATTTTAATTTTTTAAACATGAAATTTAATGCAAAAAAGTATATATTTGTGGAAATGAAGCTGCATTGTTTTCTCACAATTTTTAAACACAGCTCAATTTATTTTTAGTTGTGGAAAGCAGGCAGTCAATTAAGCAAACTGAAGTATGGAACATCATTTTAAAAACTTCTGGGAGTAAAAATAATAGATACTTCTGGAAGGATTCACATTGTAAGCTTCCTTGGGCTGGAATTATGGGGCCATTCTAAAAATCACCACTCCTTAACAAAGTGCCTGGTATGTGGTTGGTGTCTGACTCTTGACAATGATTTCCTCTGGGAATTAAAACTTCTCTGATGTATGTATACATATACAAAACTGTGTATATTTACTATATGCTTATTATTTTTTTTTTGTAGATAGTGAAAGCTTTAAATTTGGGAAATGGTTAGAATGTACTTCCTGAAAGCTGTAACTTGCCCTCCCACCTCCATACACCTATATCAGAACCCTATTTCATACCTCCACTCTCCTGCTCCAACATTTGGTGGTCTAATCATTTATCCATCCATATCCCATGAACCCTGCATGTGTACGATGTAGAAAAACATTCAAATAATTCATTTCTCTATTTTCCAGAGTAAATGCAAATACATGCACAGAAAACTTGCCTCTTCCATCAGTTTCTCAGCCAGCCAAATGATAATACCTGAAGACATGTTGACATTACCAATTTTGGTAACTGACTGGAAAACTGGTTATTAGATAATCCTTTGATTTTAGGCAAATCTCATAACCGTTGCTCATTAAAAAATAAACAAAAGAAGCAATTGAACTGGACTAGATTATTTCTAAATTAGTAATAACTTTATGCTCTAATCTAGTTTCTTTGGGATAATGTGTATGCAAATTTTTAAAAATTAAAACTCTTGAAATGTGACTCAGAAGTAGTATTAGTAGATTTTATATCTTTAAAAACATTTTTTTAATGTTTATTTTTGAGAAAGAGTGTGAACAGGAGAGGGGCAGAGAGAGAGGAAGACAGAATCCGAAGCAGGCTTCAAGCTGTTGTCACAGAGCCTGACGTGGGGCTCTAACTCAAGAACCACAAGATCATGACCTGAGCTCAAGTCAGATGCTTAGCTGAGTCACACAGGCGCCCCAATACATTTTATATCTAAAATTATAGCAATATTATTCACTGCCCCAAACTGTTCTACTCCCTCAGAATGACTCAACTGGGTGGGGGGTGGGGTGTTAGGAATTTCTAAAATCTATTTTTTTGTATTTTCACAATGTCTTGGTAGAAGATTCCTAGATCTATTTCATTCTTTTGTCAGAGTATAGCCACACTTAAATGACTTTGTTCTTAGTCTTTTATCTCCAGGAGGCTCCACAGCTTTAAAATTACATCCTTAACTTTTTATGCTTACTTCTCTCATGTATGGATCTACTAAATTACTTAACATTACCTTATTTTAAGCTTTATCACACATAGCATTAATCTTATATTCCAAGTTCAACACTTAATGTACTTTATCTTCTCTTAGTTGAATACCCAAAAATGTTATCAATGTTGCACTGAACCTAGCTAATGACATTGTTTTTAAAGACTCCTGAATCTTGTGAATCTTATTTGCCTAAATCATCAAAACTAATGGAAAAATGTCTTTGATAATTGTGAATAGATAGAATAAAAGTTTTAAAAATCACACAGGATATAGATGCTATCCTTATACTAAATTAAAACTTTATTGAATAAAGAACACTCTCCAGAACACATGATCTGCAGGACTAGTCTACATTACATGCAACGAAGCTGAACAGGACAGTAGTTTAACATGGAATGTCAAACAAATTAGTATTTTTCATTGTACAAAACTGTTTACGTAGCTGACATGCAAGAAAAGTATGGTACTCTGCATTTTCATGAATCATCTCTGATGAGTTTTAAGAAGACATTTGAAGAAACTGGTAAATTTCTTTAGGGTATATTTCAAATAAATTACTTACATGTGCACTACTGAAACTTCTTTTCAACTTCTCTTGCATTCCAAATAAAGTCTTAGTGCAAACATCAAAGTTGCTGGTCACTCCAAAAGACTGTCAAACTCCTAACAGAATACAAGTTCTGAACTAATGTGTATTAAGTAGGACAAAACCAAGGATACCAGTTACTGCAAAATTCATTTAGGCACACTTAAAAGCCCATTCTAAGCATTTCTTCTAAGTGTCTCACATTAATTACTAAAGCCTGTTTACAGTACTAAAATTCTATCATTCAAGCATCCATGATTACATTTCAGAAAAAAGAAAATCATTCATTTCAGCAATAGCATTACTGCTATATTCTAAAAAAGAGAAAGAAGGGGAAAAAAATCATAATTAACAATACCAGTATCCATTAATAGGATACATGGGAAAAAAATACTTAAGGGGAAAAAAAAGTGTGCTTTACTTGCACAGCAGGAATTATAGAATGTAAACACCATATTGGCCCACACCACAAAATCCATGAGAAAGGCTCAAATTTGAACACTGTGTATGCATTATTTTCAAATCTGTGTGAGTTTATACTGCATCTGCTTGTACCAATATATGACAATAAAACACACTCTTCCACACACGTACACATACAAGTGATTGTTAAATATTGAGCATGGCTTGCTTCCCTGACTCTAATTCAAAAAATGTTAAGTGACATCCCAACTGTTTAAAAATGTTTACAGAAACCATTAATGAATGTGAATAGTAGCTGAGGAATGATGAAAAAGTGATGGCAATAATATGTCGCAAGTAGATGTAAAAGAAACAATGTACATAGGACTGGCCGAGATTTGAAAATGCATGGGAAGTGTCTTTCCGTGGGCCTTGTCTGGACTTTTAATCGCTACCAAGAATAACAAATATAGTGTCACAAGTCCACTGACATGTGGAGGGTCAGGCCTAGAAAGCTTACCTTCAAAGTGCAAATTTTAACAATGGAATGTTTTAGCAGGGACATAAGGACAACCCTCCAACTTTCTCTTGATAAAAAGAAACAAGATGTCCAGGAGGTATTTTTTTTTTTTCCTGGTCAAAGTTATTTCAGTTTCATGGTAGAATAAAAAAGTACTTGTCCAAAAATATCACCCACTCTTTCACATACACAGAATTATTCTTAGGGGTGTGTGGGGGGAGAAAAAGCCCTTAGCTATGTATCACCTAATGCAACTTATATTTAGAACTAAAGTTCTTTGATCAACTACATTAAATACCAACATGTACCTCCCTTAGCCCCTCCCTCTCCACCCACCTATCCCAAATACCCCCAATGAACCTAGGTATTCTAATGTCTTTGTGTTTTTCTAAGCCTCATGATGAAGGCTGTTGAGTACCACCTCCACTGCAACAAAATGAACACCTAAGGTGCACTTTCTACAGCACCTTTTCTCCACCAATGAGCAGAATCTTGATGCTCTCAAGCCTGGATCTAGATCTCCAGGTCATCAGGCCGAGGTCGGCTACTGGCACGGCTGCTGGCTCTGCTGGAAGGTCGCTGGTCCACAATGGCTAGTGGTTGCAGTTCGTGCCCAGTAGCTAGTTTTTTAGAATTCTGGTTGTCATCAGGGAAATCAAAAGGCTGTGCGTGGGAGTTGGAGATGGTGCTTCCCGCCTGCCCCATTCGATTTTGTTCTGCACTGTAATTAGCCCAGTTCTGCTCACTTGCTTGTTTGTTGTAATTGCGGCAGGAAGAATTGTTTCTGTCTCCAGTAACCAGCTTATACCCAGGAGGAGACATGGGTGAGAGGGGAGCAGTTGGTGAGGAGCAGCCATTGAAATATGCGTATTTCGGAGATCCACATTCTTTGGAGGGGCTCAGTGGGCCAGTGGTAGCATGGTAAGGATCGCTCTTCCCTTTCACGCGATCCTTAACACCCTTGAAGAAGACATAGAAGAGTTCGATGATGTTCAAGGCAAGAGACACCAAGGACACTACCAGCATGAAGATGATAAAGATGGTTTTCTCTGTGGGACGAGAGAGGAAGCAGTCTACCTGATGAGGGCAGGGATCTCTTTTGCAAGTGTAAACAGCACTCAAGCTGAATCCATAGATGTACCACTGGATCAGCAAGAAGGCCACCTCAAAGACAGACTTGAAGAGGATGCTGATGATGTAGGTTCGCAGCAGGCCCCCTCGCATTTTCACCTTGCCATGTTCTTCAATACCATACTTGAATTTCTTGATTTCAATCTGCTTCAAGTGCATGTCCACATTGACACCATCCGTTTGGGCAACTTTGAGTTCTTCCTCTTTCTTGTTCAGTTTCTCTTCCTTCCGCATCACATAGAACACGTGCGCCAGGTACAGTAGTGTGGGAACAGACACAAATATGATCTGGAGGACCCAGAAGCGTACGTGAGAGATTGGGAAGGATTTATCATAGCAGACATTTTCACAACCAGGTTGCTGAGTGTTACAACGAAAGGCAGACTGCTCATCACCCCAGGCCGACTCAACCGCTGTCCCCAGTAGCAGGATTCGGAAAATGAAAAGAACCGACAGCCACACTTTCCCTCCAGCGGTGGAATAGGCTTGAACCTTGTCAAGGAGTTTGCCTAAGGCACTCCAGTCACCCATGTTGCCTGGGCACCTCCTGAAAAGAAACAGAAAGACAACTAAATGATCACAGACTGCAAATTATTAGTTAAAATGTATAATTGTTTCCAGTCAATAGCCAAAATATCATTAAAGGTCTCTCTTTAATCTTTCTAGCACTCTCCTCACCCCCCACCAAAAACGTGAAGGCTCTTCCTGTACCATTTTCCACTTGCAAAGAAGTCTCACAATTTTCTTGAAGTAAGGTAAGTCTTAGAAACAACAGAGCTGTTGTGTCCAGTAAATTGCAATCTTGACTGGCAAAGATATGTTACTTGTTCAACCTCTGCCCTACCATGTGACTTGAGAAACTGTCTATGCTAAGTGCCTCTGCTTATTTTATCCATCTGATAAATGACAACAGTCTTGCCAGATAGGGTTGTGTCTGGATGCATGCCCAAGCAAAATGCTGATGGATGGTATTCAAAAAGTATGAGTGTTTAAGAACTGAGGTAAGAACACCCATGAACACATTTACACACAACCGGTTTCCAAACTTTAATGCTATTATATAGCATTTTATTCCTAACCGTACTCTGAAATGTTTCACCTTGCTATTTCAAGCATAATTTGTGTGTATTCTGTATTCTGGTCATTTATGGTTCTGTTTCTTCTGAAGCAGCGATTTATATGGTCCAGAAGTCTGTCTTCTGCTCAAAGAAAAATACGTTGTACTAAAATACACCATTTTGACATACTGCGTCATTATATGCACGCCACTACTTTCAATAAAGCAAAGACTAAATAAATATACATCACATTTCAAGTAAAAGTTCAATTTGTCTCAATACTATTAGACCACTTTAAAGTGTTATATCTAGCAAAAATGATTGGTTTTCATCTTTTGATTGCTGTACACTTTCAAGTTCACTTACCAGGCTTTGGGCCCTGAGCTGATATACTATATTTAACTTCCTATCAATACCTAGATATCTTAAGCCCAGAACTTCCCCATTGCTGGGGATGAGAAATAGACCCAACTCTATAGAGATGACATGGATCCCAAAAGTTATTTATCTAATTCGATTTATACTTCTAATTGTCAATAGTTCATTTAAACGGATGAAAGTTGAGCTCTTAGGGGTATAGGAAATATTAAACTATTAGTAGAGTCACAAGAAGACTTATGATCCCAAGGCCAAGGATTTCCAGTACACCGCACTGGTTTTAAAATTATAATAAAGCTGGAATATTAAGTCTAGAAATGTTTTCATGCTTTCATACAATCTTAGCAAGGGCTGAAAGCTGGGAAGAAATGAGTAACATTACATGTGGCAGGCATAGAGAATACAGTCTAATTTTCACCATAGTAACTGGAGAGTTACAGAAGAAAGAAGTGCTCGAAGATTATTTAATAATCAAAAACAAGCTAAGCAAAGTCTTTCTAGGAGCTTCGTAATAAATTTTAAATAGTGTATCTGAAAGTAGGATTATATAGGCTTCTTAGAAATAGAAATATGTTCATTATCTGAATATAAAAGTTCCTCAGCTGGTATTGAACTATAAGTCACCTTCTCCTTGTAGGAAGTTGATGAAATCCAAGGGAGTCTTCTTCCCTACCATGCAAGATTACAGGGCGATTTAATGCCTGCACCTCCAGGCTGAAGAGGCCAGAGGAAATAAAATGGAAATCTGGCTTGGAATTTCCTGGATCGAATCAAGAGATGGTGGATCCATAAAGCGAAACTATGTGCCAGCTATCTAAATTAGCAGTAGATGCGTATCTTTGATGGCAACCCAAAGAATGCTGAAGGAAGAGGGGGAGGTGGGTGGGCAGGTCACAGAAGTAATGCTTTTCCAATGGTCATTAAAACGGAAGCTTCCCTTCTACTTTTGGGAAGGGCCATTTTAGATTCTGAAGCCACATGTTAGACAGTGAAGCTGATGTATGGAAAGAGCAGTCAAAAAAGAACAAAGGGAAAAAAGAACAAAGGCTTACAAGGTTGACAAAGAGAGTTAAAGAGTCAAGGGGAGGCTCAAAGTGATAGGAGTATTTAGCTATGATGGACAGTTTAATGGTGAGAGAATGTATAAAAAAAAGAAAAAAACAAAACAAAACCACCCTATAATTTAGCAGAAAATCCTGCACTGAGAATGAAGAAGTACAGTCCATGAGGATCAAACAAACATAACAGAATTTTTGGAGCAGTATCAGTAGATAGTTTCTATGTGATGATGTGTAAATTGGCCTTAGTTCTGTTTGCAGAGAATTACAATATTTTGCCAGTGTCATCTGCTTTTGCTCAATACTCCAATTGCTGGGGGAAAGGAGGGGACCACAAAAACAATCAACTATAAAATGATAAACTGTCTACAAACATCTCATCATATTCACCCAATGATGGAGCTCAAGACAAACTTAACATGTTTAGATATTACCAGGCACACTGAGAAGTTGTCATTTTGGTCAGTGTTTCATCATTATTCAAAGTAAAATAAGATTATATAGATACTTATGGCAATTAAGTACTAAGTTTCAGTACATCCTATGGAAAATAAAACTTAACTTTCATGTAATTCTGAGATTCCTAAAAACCACTCCATAATGCAATAGTATGTGAATTGGGTCACTGGGCAGTTCACTAGGTAATAGTTCTTTATTAATACACCAGCAACTTAACTGTAAAGTTGTGTTTTCTTTAAGCACTCACATAGTTGTAATTTGCATTAATGAGTTATACTCTTTCATCTGAGTAAGATGAATTATCTAGTTGGACACCTAGTATCCTGTAACCTGTTATTACCACTATCATAGAGACCATCAGATACTGTTTAATGTGATGGCTTATAATGGTTGTGATTTTCAAGGGGCGGTAACAAAAATAGTTACCTTTTCTGGTAGTTGTTCACTTTGTTGTGAGTCAAAAGTTCTATCAACTAGTTAACCCTCTACCCCATTAGTATTTTAACTTTTCCAAATCTTAGTTGAAAAATTATTGTCTTTTTTATAAAGAATGGCATAATTATGTTTACTGAATCCTTGGCATTGATTTACAGACTATATACCTCATTCATATTTACCATCATAAGGCAGGTATATTCCTTATGTGATACAGGAGAAAAACACAGGAGCTAAGTGTACTTCATGTATACTCATGCCTTCACCTCTAGGTTCCCAAGCTGGGACTTTATATGTAGAATATGGTCTAGGTTAAGGAGTTATGCAAAATTCTCATTAGAAGCAAATGCTTGACAGCAACTGATCATCCTTCTTGTCTTCTGTATACCATGTCAGGTCACAAATTTTTCCATTGCTCTTCATGGTCCTCTAAACCAGAGTACAAAAGCCACTGGCATCCACGCATGACCTCTCCAAGGACCCCCTGGACCCTCTGCAGTGGTTCCTGAACCACACCACAATCATTTGGTAGTAGTTGTTAAAAACATACATTCCTGGTACTCACCAGCCTGACTGAATCTGGTTGGGGGTGGGGGGGAGTGCAGGGAAATTAGGGTTTTTTCCTTTTTAAAACAAATGCACCAGGTGATTCTGAAAAGTTGAAAAGTTTCAGGCCAGGAGGCAAACAATGGATCCTTGACATTTTTGGTGCTCTCTTGTTGAAAAATATTTAGGATTGGGGAAATGTTAGAAGAGCCGAAAGGAACAGAGTATCTAAAAAGGACAAAGGGGTGGTCTAGGATGAGGAGCAGAGGCTCTCTGGGCATCTAGGAACTGAGCTCACCCTTCACCGAACCACCCCGTGTCACTCCACTTCCATCAGATGCTCCCCAAGAGCACAAGGATTCAAACACTATTCAAAATGAAAAGAAAGTTTCAACTTTAAATTACTTTTGACTGTCCCTTTTGCCAGGGCCTTAAAAACAAATCACCATGCCAAAGTTGTAGTCAAGTCGCTCCATGTCATTAACGTCCTAATAATTGTTAGGAAAATTAGAACATATTTTAATTTCGATTTTAGAGAATTTCACAAGTGACAGCTGTAATGAGTTTAGAGTAGGGACTTTACTGTCAGCAAATATTATAGGCTTTATCTTCCCCCAAACCCCAGATTGACAGAGTCTCCCCACCACTTAGCTTGATCTCAGCCATCATCACCTCTTTGGGTTTCAGGTTATTAGCCTAGTCACCTGCTTGCCAAACTATTCTCCTCCAACAGCCAGTCTTGAAAGAAAAACTAACAAGTTGATCTGCCTTGATCAGCTCTGCTGTCTAGGTGGTTCACTTTGTCAGGTCTGTAGATCTCCCTTCTGGTCTCGCTTCATCAGCCAGCCCTCCAGTCCTGTCACTTCCTATTTCCCTTTGTCCTGTTTCTGTTTCTTCAATGGTCTTTAGCTCTACTTGACAGGTTTTATATACTTATAGCTGTTTGTTTGTCTCCCTCCAGGACAAGGACTTATTTCTGTCTGCTTTCCTCAGCGAGAATGCAAGCTCCACTAGGGAGATTGTCCACTGCAATCTCCACAGTACTCAAAAAGACACCAGGTTCCATTCACCAGTGTTACTACCTCTTTGAGATTCTCTTACATATATCCCAAACTTCTGAAGTTTCAAACTAATTTTTAAAAAGACTTTCATAGTATAAAAAAAAAGGAGTATTGTCAGCATCTCATATTATGCAGACATTAAGTTTTCAAGTGATAATTGCTAAAACAGAAATCTGCCTGTTGAAACAACATGCTTCAAGTGACTTCTGAGCAGGCAGTAAGGACTGGGGTAAGTAAAAAGGTTCCTTAACAAAGAGCTTCTTGAATATACTACACGACATCATAGTAATTTGGGATTCTTGCAGAACTGCGTCAGGTGTGAGAGATGTTTATTCAGTCTATTATGTTGTTACAGGTTAAGATTTTAAACAACAAACTTGTGCTGTCATCCCCCAATTCTGCAGTATTCTCACTCTACACTAAGTGGTTTAATTGTTGCCCAGAATAAATAACACCATAGTGTCCTGCAATACAAGAAATAGCCTGTTTAAACTTGTTTCTATTTCAAAAATGAAAAATTTTGAGGTAGGGCTGGGATTCTGAAGGGGAAGAGCAGCAGCTGATATTAACCCTGGTTAACATAACATCTCTATGTAGCCTCAGTCTATGCAGGCATTGAATGATCTGAATCCGGTACCATGGCAAATACTCCCAGTTCATCAAGTAACACACAATCTTTTCTTCCTCCTATCTGGAGATTTAGCCTACCTCTGTGGTGTATCAAACCTATTCCATTTAAACATCTATTCTATTTAAAAAGGATACCATTGTATTTCCTCAGCTTTGATGTGTAGCACAGAAATGCGTAGTTTTTTTTATGGGGGGGGGTACAAGACTTTCGTTCCTTGGTTCCCTCTTCACCACAAAATCAACCTGCATCAGCCTCCACAGAACAATAAGAGATAGGGGTTGAGGGACTCCGAAGATAGTATGATACCTATCAAATAGAGACACCCCTCCCCCCTTCAATAGCTACCACTCAACTCCCCCACTAACAGGAGTGCCTCATGATCACTTTAGGGATGCTAGAAGAAAAACCCTAAGCCAGAAGCTGAAGGCTGAAAGCCATGTTCATCTACTGTGATGTGGTAGACCTTAAAAAATGTAATTTCTATTAGTTCTTGGTGTTCTCCTCCACTTACCTCCAAATTGACCATTTTATTGAACAGTCTGGTTATTTTGTCATCACGTAAACACACTATGAGGGTACTCACAAGCGTATTGACTAAGAACAGAATCTTTTTCAGTGAGCACTGAATAAGAAAATTCTTGTACGTGAAGCTTGTAGTAAGAGCTCAATGAAGTTTAGCTCTTATTCTTTAAAAGATCTTTAGATATATAGTTCATTTATTTTCTTATCTTGGAATAATTTCTGTTGCAAAATGGCAACTAGGAAATCATTAACATTTTCCTAATGATAATCAAAATTAGTTTTCAAGAAGCTCTTATAAAGATTACAATATTGCTATTTTAACTATTCCATATAGATCTAGAGATCTAGAAGAATTTACCCTTTATCAGCTGATAAGGAAAAAAAAAAACCCATGAAGAATATCTGCCTTGTCTTTGTTTCTATTTGACGGCATCTTCCTCAAGTCATGAAGAGTCTATAGAATGCATCTGGCTCACAGAAGTTGCTTTAAAAAAAAAAAAACAGAAAAAACCCATACCATTTCTATATTACTGTGAATTTCAAGCATTCCATAAAACCTTTATTTTCTAGAAATTACTTAGAAAGTAAGGAAAATTTGAATTTGGAGATTATGGCAATTTTTAAGGCTAAAGCCATTGATACATATCTCACCATGATTTGTGTTTTCATTTTGGCAAAAACCAGTATGTCATACATAAATGGTGAATTTAGAAACGCACATTGAAGAATTTTAGGTAGTTATCACAAGGATCCAAAAAAAAAAAAACCCCAACAACACCGCACAATTCACACAATTAACCTTCCATGAAGGAAAACTCAGGATTTTTTTTTAAACTTGACTTACCTAGATTGACTACTGACCTTAATAATAAACACTAGATAACTACTTTTCACTTCCAAGCTGAGCTGAACTGGTGTCTGTGGATAAGCTTCAACAATCTATTCAAACAACCCAGAATCTTGGAGGAAGTCAGAACAGGAAAGGTGGAGTAGAAGGTATTAATCACTGGTGACTTTCCTATCATTCCCTTCCCTCGGGTGTCATATATAAAAGGCTCTGAGGCTTCAAACCAAGCTACACCTCTGGATATTATAAAAGAAAGGAAGGAATGCACTGTATCATGAGTTTCCATCCTTTATGCAGGAATTGGAAACATCTAAGAAAACAACTTTCAATGTCTGAAAACACACCCTTTCAGATGCTTGCTAGAGTATCTTTGGAACCTTGTTTCCCAGTCAGCAACGAAGGAATCACACGGGAAAGGCTGAAAAATCCAGTGGATGGGGCAGCTGTGGTGATAAACTCTAAAAGGCATTAGAAAAATGTGAAACCTGTTTGAACTGTGAAGAAAGGAGGAACACAGCACTACCACTGCATGTTTCACCCAAAGGACAGGTGACAGCTATGCCTTGACTTTGGGAAGTACAAAGCATCACACACACTGCCAGGACAGAATGTACTCCTGCCACTGGTATAATTTCCAGTCAATTCGGCCTACCTAGAAAAATTAACTTCCGACTTATTTTCTAAGCAGTTTATTTCATTATTTAAGATGAAATTAATGAGATCTCTGCATTAGTACTGGCTTTTATTTTCAATAATCCTCGTACAAAAGTAAAAATTAGGCTCCTTTAAGAAATACCAATCGATTTTTTAAAAATTGCATTGGGGTACTTGGTGATCAAGTGTGCCCAATTTTCGGGGGGTGTGTGTGGAGATAAAGTATGTTTTTATTACTAACTTGGTTCGTGAAGCAAAAGAAATTAAACTAATTTCCAAATAAAACCAAGTCTATTTTACCAACAATTTATAGGTCTCCTCTTCCCACCCCCACCTAGCACTTGCAGAGAGACAGACGCGCTTCAGGGTGAGGATGAGTATGAGGCTGGTCAAGGGGAGATTATGATAAACTTTATCAGAAACGCTCAGTAAACATTTGGATGCCTAAGTGGATTTGTGGGCAATCCGCTGCTCGGAACTCAAGGTTGGAGTTTCCGAATCCTGTACTGATTCGCCTTTGGACACGTCATTAGCTCTTTCCTCATTTCATTATCCACTCTCCCCCCCCCCCCATTCTTGGGAAGTTTCGAGAACTTGCAAGAATTACAAGTGCAATACGATCACGGTAATTCCCCAGGTCTTCAGATTGCTTTACCAACGTTTACACAGTAGGACTCAACAAGTTTGAGAAGAAAAAAAAAGGGGGGGGTGAGGGAAATTGGATTGACACGTTTAATTAAATTAATCGTTTGCTCTTCTTTTACCATTTGGCACGCCGTCCTTCTGCCCCCGCTCTCTCCCCCTCCCCTTCCTTTTCAGTGGCGGAACGCGGACCTGCGCTCGGTTTGGCTGCTAAGGATTTCAGGGAAACGTCTCAGCAAACCTCTCCAAACCCCGGAGCTCGGGCAGCGCAG